>NC_083791.1:8879647-8969647 GCF_015708825.2 Lethenteron reissneri
GGGATTCATCTTCTTGGTTCTTTCGGTAAAGTCACGTAGAAGGGAAATAATAAAATAATTCAAATAAAACATTATAAAATAATTTTAAGCTTTCGTGACTGCAGGGATTCATCTTCTTGGTTCTTTCGGTAAAGTCACGTAGAAGGGAAATAATAAAATAATAAAAATAAAACATAATAAAATAATTTAAAGCTTTCGTGACTGCAGGGATTCATCTTCTTGGTTCTTTCGGTAAAGTCACGTAGAAGGGAAATAATAAAACAATAAAAATAAAACACAATACAATAATTTAAAGCTTTCGTGACTGCAGGGATTCATCTTCTTGGTTCTTTCGGTAAAGTCACGTAGAAGGGAAATAATAAAATAATAAAAATAAAACATAATAAAATACAATTCTCACGACGTTTCGGCCACAACGCAAACAGCCGTCCTCAGGTGAAGAACAGGTCTGTCGGACCTGATTGCGTTGTGGCCGAAACGTCGTGAGAATTATTTTATTATGTTTTATTTAATATTTTATTATTATTTTATTATTTCCCTTCTACGTGACTTTACCGAAAGAACCAAGAAGAACGTCTGTCATGCATGCGATGTAAATTCACCGCTGGACGAGGGCTTCGCTGAGCGGGTCATTTGACCTTGTGAATGCGTTAGTGGACCCGGAGGTGCCGTATACAAGCACAGTGCAATGACTTAGTCGAGGCTTTCATCCAGCAGTGGATGGATCATGGCCGATGATGATGAAGATGACATCATGCCGCTGATACCAGCATCGCTAGATTCTCCATAATAAATCGTAAATGTTGTGGATTTACTCTCCAACACACCGGTGGGCTGAAGTCGTTACTATTTGGCGTTTTGTCAACGTGACAAATCCCTTACTGGTTGGCTGTGTCGGGTGGTGGAGGGTTTCGACACATTCATACTTACGCGATCTGACCCAAAAACCTTTTTTTCTGAACAAATGTTCACGCCGGGCACGGCTCACGAAGGGAATGGTTGGCTGCCCGGAACCATTCAAGGTTGAGTCGACCTAGGGGGAGAGCGCTGGACCGCGACCGGTTCTGATATTCGGGATTGTTGTTGACCCTGAGCGGGAATCGAACTCAGCTCGCCGGCTTTGTGGCGCTGTGCGCTGACCACCGCGTCACTGCTGCCCACATACTTACGAAGATAAAGATGCCCCTCCTCCAGTATAACATAAACAGACTGTTGGGGCAAGTGCTGTGAGCGAGTTGTACTACGCCACGTGGATGGGTGGCCAGCACCACGCCCGGCCGCTTTTGTCTCCCGGGCGACGATTTGTAGACATCGCACGGGCACTCATCTGCGCCAATGCCTATTGGGGAATGTCCAGGGCCGATTTAGATAAATCGTCACTGGTTTTTTTTGGCGGCCGTGAGCAGGGGAATGCGCTAACCGCTGCGCCACCACTCCACCGCATTACTTAATCCACCACCACCAACACACACGCGGTCACGCACGACGACTTGCAGCCGTGCGATTCCGCTGGACCGTAGCGCCGCTAATGCGTTTAGAATAAAGCTGACACAGTGGCGAGCCGTTCCTGCGCGCGTCCCGGGGTCTCTATGAATCACCCCAAACTCTATAGCTCACCGCTGTAAATGTCCCATAGACAGGCAGTCTATATAGCTCCACGACGGACAATTAGCAAAGAGATAGAGGGAGAGAGAGAGATAGGAAAAAAAGATTCCAGGTGCGGGAGCGGTTTGCGTGACGGCCTCAGATCTCAGCTGGCCCGGGTTCGATTCTTCGCCGCGGTCATCAGAGGCACGACAAACAAACATCGCCGCACCTGCTGGCTTTGACAAAGACGGGCTCACGGTGGCTCGGAGATGTTAACTACCTCGCCTGGTCTTCTTGGTTCTTTCGGTAAAGTCACGTAGAAGGGAAGTAATAAAATAATAAAAATAAAACATAATAAAATAATTCTCACGACGTTTCGGCCACAACGCAAGCAGCCGTCCTCATGTGAAGACCAGGTCTGTCGGGGAGACAGCGTCTGAAAGATTTAGACGCTGTCTACGTGACTTTACCGAAAGAACCAAGAAGATGAATCCCTGCAGTCACGAAAGCTTTAAATCGAAATTTACCTCGCCTGGTATACAGGAGGTCGTGGGTTCGATCCCGACCCTGGCAATTGTATATTTTGATATTCTTGGTTCTTTCGGTAAAGTCACGTAGAAGGGAAACAATACAATAATAACAATATAAAAGCAATAAAATGCTCACGATGTTTCGATTGCAACACAAGCAATCATCATCACCGCCACTTTTTAAAAATGTTCTTGCTGCGGTTTTCACACCTGATGACGATTGCTTGTGTTGCAGTCGAAACGTCGTGATACTTTTATTGTTTTATAGTTTTATTATTTTATTATTTCCCTTCTACGTGACTTTACCGAAAGAACCAAGAATATGAATCCCTGCAGTCACGAAAGCTTTAAATCAAAATGTATATTTTGAGTTTGTGTGTGTCTCTCTCTCCCCGTGTTCGTGTGGATTTTTCTCCGTGTCCTGCGGTTTTTCCTTCCACATTTAGAAACACGCTTTCGGAGAAGTTGGCTGCGATACATTTCCACGCGATACGCCACTTAGTTGAGCTATCATTTGTGGCAGCCAGGCCGCTTCTCAAAACAGAGATATATATATAGCACAGTGGAGCCTTACCTGGTAAAATAAAATAAAAAGATATTTTTTTTTAGTTAATCTGAGCGTTCCCCGCTTTGATTCTTCAATAATCAATCATCATTGCACCTGCTGGCTTTGGCATTCCTCCTCCCCTCTCCTCCTCCCCCTCCTCCTCCACCCTCCTCCTTCTCCTCCCCCTCCTCTTTCCCCTCCTCCTCCTCCACGCTCCCCCTCCTCCTTCTCACCACTCCTCCTCCCCTTCCTCCTCCCCCCTCCTCTTCGTCTCGCCCAGGTGACCATCTCGCACAGGTGAGCATCTCGTCCAGGTGATCATCTCGTCCAGGTGATCTACAAATCCCCACTGGCAGAGCTTTCCATGTCACCCGGTGCCTCCAACATCTTCTACTACGGCCAAGTAGCAGCACTCCAGGGAGGAGTAAGCATTTGTACACGCGTGCGTATGCATGCGTGTGTGTGTGTATGCATGCAAAACAACCGCCTACCTCTTCGTGGTGCTGGACGGGCAACGTTGTCGTGGACAGTGCCGTGGGGGGAGGGCCAATTCTGTTTGGCCTTTTCCCTCGGGGCATTTGTAGCCACCACAGTGGCTAAATGGGGGCTCTGGACGGGTGCGAGGGGCTGGTAACCCCTCCACCTTCAATAAATTACCACTAAGCCACGTCTAAGATATCTAATTAATAAGCTTGTGCCGGAGGCCCTGGGGGACAGGCGTCTATGACGTCTCCTTGCCAAACCCCATTTGGCGGAGCCAGGAGATTGAATCTCTACCCTCGGGGCTCCTCCAGAAACAACAAAAAGCCACTACGGATGGCCACGTGGAATGTTCGAAAGCTCACTGCGGAGGAGAGGCTGCCACTCCTCTGTCGGGAGCTGGACCGGTATGGCCTGGATC
Source organism: Lethenteron reissneri (assembly GCF_015708825.2). Taxonomy (NCBI): domain Eukaryota; kingdom Metazoa; phylum Chordata; class Hyperoartia; order Petromyzontiformes; family Petromyzontidae; genus Lethenteron; species Lethenteron reissneri. Next base: position 8,883,213 of record NC_083791.1, read on the forward strand.
TCTGTGGTATTCAGGAGGTCCGGTGGACCGGCTCTGGCTCCTGCCACTATGAGGGGTGGACAGTCCTCTACTCGGGTCAGAAGACTACTAAACAACAGGGAGTGGCTCTTCTTGTGAACAAGGATGTCCTCTGGCTCCCACATTATTTAACATCTATTTTGGCCACGTAGTTCGTGAAGCCTTCAATAGCTGTACCAGAGGAATTTCCACTTGGTACAGATACAATAGGAGGCTGATCAATGCCCGGGTGCGGTCAAGGGATGGCTCCCTATTGGTCAACCACGTTATGTATGCTGATAATTTGGTAATTGCTGCTCATTCAGAGAAGGAGTTGGAGACGCTGCTGCTGAGACTGGAGTGTGCCACTAAGAGGTGGGGCCTAACCATCAGCCCCACCAAAACTAAGCACCTGCCTGGGTATTTTGTACCATCCGACACTCCACCCCCACAAATCCCAATCGGTGATGGGGTAGTTGTGGAGAGAGTGGAGAGTTCCCCATACCTGGGCAGTGTGCTCATGACCGGCTCCGGTTTAACAGCAGAGGTCTCACTCCGAATCAGTCGAGCGGCAAAATCTTTTAATTGGTTGCATAATGCTGTGTGGAAGCTACCTGGTCTGTCACTCCGCACGAAGCTTCAGGTCTTCTCGGCCACGGTCATTCCCTTTCTTCTCTACGCTTGCGAAACGTGGACCCCCCTAATGGAACATCTTCGCCAGTTAGAAACTTTTAGGCTGGCTTGCCTACGATCCATTATGGGTTTAACCAGGCTGGATTGATCTTCTTGGTTCTTTCGGTAAAGTCACGTAGAAGGGAAGTAATAAAATAATAAAAATAAAACATAATAAAATAAAATAATTCTCACGACGTTTCGGCTACAACGCAAGCAGCCGTCTTCAGGTGAAGCTGAAGACGGCTGCTTGCGTTGTAGCCGAAACGTCGTGAGAATTATTTTATTTTATTATGTTTTATTTTTATTATTTTATTACTTCCCTTCTACGTGACTTTACCGAAAGAACCAAGAAGATGAATCCCTGCAGTCACGAAAGCTTTAAATCGAAATTTAGGCTGGATTGTTTGAGGAGCTCACAAATCCTTGAAAGATCTGGACCAAGTCCCATCGATGAGCTCCTCTGGCAGGCAAGGCTGCGTTGGCTGGGTCATGTAGCCCGCATGCCCAATCACCCCATGCCCAAACAGCTTTTGTTCGGCCGGATCGAGGGGGCTAAACGGGCGCGGCACGGGCTAGAGAAGAGATGGAGTGATGTGGTAAAGGAGGATGTGGAGTTGAGTGGACTTGCCGGTGATTGGTACCAGCTGGGGGCAAGATCGGCCTCTGTGGAGGAGGCTCGTGAAGGACGCTACTGGGCAGTTGGAGGCAGTCGCCCTCCAACAACAACGGAGGGCGGAGGAGCGACGCTCACAACAACGAGCGGAGCGCCGGGTGGCTAAAGCACAGCAAGTTGGCACAGTAGGGGGCACAGGTGGTGTATCAGCCAGTCATCTCAGTCAGTCGACCCGTGGCACCTGGGTCTGCCCCGTGACCTCCTGCTAGCGGGCGTTCGACCCTTCACGGGGCCTTAAGGTGCACATAGCCTGGCACGGGCGACGTAGTGACGAATGGCGGTTGTTAGTGCTGTTGTTATGTATGCATGCATGTGTGTATAGGTTGACTCAGCCTCAAAAACGAGTACCTGGTGCGGTGTGTAAATATCGCTAACTCGGGAGACAAAGGCGGCCGGGCGTGGTGCTGGCCACCCACCTCCTCGTGTGCCGTGGCGGCCTTCATAGGTGCTGGCTCGCTAACAGCACTTGACTCAAAAGGTGGGTTAAGGCTACACGCGTGATCTTTGGCTTTGCGTGTTCGCGTGGACCCATCTATGCCCGAGGGAATTCTCTCTGCCCGAGCAGCGCTCAAACCTTGCCTCTGTGAACTTGCTCAGCCAGTCTCATCTCATTCTTAACATATCGTTTGGGCAAGTGCTATTAGTGAGCATCAGCCAGATTTCTCTCCGTATAGTATTGACAGAGCCCCTATGATCTCACACGCTCACGCGCACAGATGTACAGTAAATACAGAGACAAACATCGCCCGGGTAGTCTCCTAACAGATTATACTGGTAGGAACCTCCTGGTTACACCAACCCACAGGGGATTATTGTGTCCGTCCGTTCGTCTGTCGTGAAGGGAGGGGCTGGGTGGGGAGGGGCTGGGTGGGGAGGAAGGGGCTGGGTGGGGAGGGGCTGGGTGGGGAGGGTGGGGCTGGGTGTGGAGGAGAAGGTGGGGAAGGGCTGGGTGAGGAGGATTGGGAGGGGCTGGGTGGGGAGGGGCTGGGAGGGGGCTGGGAGTGGTGGGGCTGGGTAGGGAGGGGCTGGTCACCCCGTGGTGCCCTTATAAAACTCAACGTTTAACCTACTCACGCCGGCTTGTGCCCGCCCTCACAGTCGGGCATATTTGCGGAATACACCACGCCGCCGTTGACCCTGCAGGCCATTGACCGAGCAACCCAACGTTCCTACCAGCTCCCTCCGCAGGAATGTGTTTGGGGGCAAGTGCTGTTCGCGAGCACTTCTGATGGCCTGAACGGTACACGAGGGGGGTGGGTGACCAGCACCACGCGCCGACCGCCTTTGTCTCCCCAGTGGCGATGTTTTTACGCACCGCACCAGGTACCCATTTGAGGCTGAGTCGACCTAGGGGAGGCACAGGAGCGGGTCAAATCTTCGTCACTCTTATTGTTCGTGAGCGGGAATCGAACTCGGGTCACCGGGTTCGTAGCACAGTGCGCCAACCATTGCACCACCGCTCATCTTACCACCCCCACTATACACACACACATCAATATAAACACACGAAAACGACTCTGCCCCCCTTTGTTAGGACCGGTTCGGATAATCGTCACCGATGTTGGCCGTGAGCGAGAATTGTAACCAAGTTCGTCATCTTCTTGGTTCTTTCGGTAAAGTCACGTAGAATGGAAAAAAATAAATAATAAAAATAAAACAGAATTAAATAAAATTCTCACGACGTTTCGGCCACAACGCAAGCAGCCGTCCTCAGGTGAAGAACAGGGCTGTCGGAAAGACAGCGTCATTCAGACGCTGTCTTTCTGACAGCCTTTTCCGACAGTCCTGTTCTTCACCTGCGGACGGCTGCTTACGTTGCGGCCGAATCGTCGTGAGAATTGTATTTTATTATGTTTTATTATTATTATTTTATTACTTCCCTTCTACGTGACTTTGCCGAAAGAACCAAGAAGATGAATCCCTGCAGTCACGAAAGCTTTAAATCGAAACGTTCGTCATCGTCGTCAACAACAACAGGCGCCGTTCGCCACTAAGCGGCGGTGACGACACCACGGGGCCTGTGCCAGGCTAGGTGCTCCTCGAGGTAACAGATAAAAAGGCACCCACTCCGCACACACGTGGAGACATAGGGAACGGGCAAAGGTCGCCAGAATCTGGAGCGTATTCCCTAAAACAACGTGCGTTTACAAACAAATATATGTAAATCGTTCGTAGATTTAAAAATACATCACGGTAATACGATCGGATGCGTGGCATCGAGGCTTGTGCGTACACACGTGTGTGCCGGCGTGCAAATGATGTGCAAATGCTCTGCATTTCAGGCCACTGTGCGCACACCACGAGCCGAGGCAGTGGCACCCGCAGCACGGCACAGATTCACGGCTCGTTTCAGACTAAGCGCCGTCATCCGTGCAACGCCACAGATCGCAATCGCCGAGGCGCTAGCCGAAGGCCACGCCGGTCAACAATTGCCCAAACGCTCTCCGGTCCTCCGTACATCGAGTGGGATTCAATCTACAGGGGGGGGGGGTCCAGATGTCTTTATTTTGGTGATTTTCGAAACGTTTTTTGGTTTGGCCATGTTTGCTTGTTGTAGTACAGAGTTAGACTGATGGCCTTAATCTAAGTTGTCTTGTGGTTGTTGTTGTTGTTTGACTTGCATCCCACTGGGGTATTTGCACAGTGTTGGTGTACGGTGATTTTTCTGCAATATTTTGCTGTCTTTTCTTGGATTTTCTGTTTGCACTCAGTCACATATTCACTTTAAGATGTTTTCTTGTTCATGTTTTTGTTTGTTTGTTTGTTGCGGTTGCACCCGATTCAAGAGCCCAATGGCTCACAGGGCTATACCTAATAAATAAACTTTGAACTTCGTGACATACTCCCCCTCCCAATTAATTGACCCCGGACATTTTGTTCCTTTGCATATGAATTTCTGTTTTAAATAAACCTCACGTAAAATAATAATGTAATGGGGCTTCACAAGACACCCCGAGCAACTTGCACAGTGGATGTAGTATCTATGTATCTCTAAAGGTCCTCTATGTGTTGCTACGAGTCTCGATGTATCTTTATGCGCCTTAAGTAAACAAAAAATATAGTTTTATAGAATGCAATGGCCGGTCCCAAGACATATGGAGCACCTTGTATAAACTCAGTCCGGTGGCTCGGAGATGTTAACAACCTCGCCTGGTATACAGGAGGATCGTGGGTTCGATCCCGACCCTGACGCAGTGCCCTATCCGCAACTATGAAGGAGACGTCAAAGCGATGATACACTCCTTTTTGTTTTTCTGGCGTGACCACCTCAATGCTAAGTTATATTTCTTCCTTTGCATCTACACAAGCAGACATACAACAACAACAAGAACCAGAGGATTTCAGATTCTTCGGTTCTCTCGGTAAAGTCACACAGATAGAAAATACTTAAATACAAAAAGAAAAGAAAAAAAACCCAGGAATTTCCATCCGGCGGCGAATAATATAATTCGAGGTCAATCGATATCCGATTGAGGTCAAGCAATCGATGTCCACTGGTCATCCGTCCACGCGACTGCGTGTGACGATGGTCTGGGGAGTCGCTCGTCCCTCGGTCTGAGAAGGAGGCTGCTGCCGCCCAGCCTGCAGCGCCTTGCCATCAACCGCAGTTCACTTGCTTGCTTGCTTACGACCGTGCAAATCTTTCGGTCGTTTTTTAACCCACTTCCCGTGATCCAATCGAGCTGACATTTTGCACACAGACTCGTTGTGCGTGACAATGCATTTTCGTGAAAATTGTTTTCCTAAATTTTACACTGTTTAGGGACATTTTTTCAAATATTTAATTACCAATTGTTTAATGCTGCCAAACAATCATCTGACCCATAGGTGGCAGCCATCTCAAGCCAGAGGACGAGAGGACTCTAGCCGCCCCGATGCCACGCATATAAAGGATTTATAGTGAAAAACTTTTTTTTACGGGTTTACTTGTATCACGTGCGTATGTATCTATCAATCACAACACACTCCACGTGTTCAACTCCCCCATCTCCCTCTCCACTGAGCAACGAGTCACCTGTGAGGAAAGGCACAGCAGTTGCCTTACCTGGATGTGTGCGCCCTGTTTGGTTTGCTGCTGGTGACTGCGTATTGGAACCGCCTCCAGTGCTGTTGCTGCTGCTGGCGGCAATAAAAGTTGTTTAGAAGTCCTCCTGATGACGACCGCTGGCGTTGCGATCGAAACGTCGTATTTTTTTGGGTTATTTTTTATTAATATTATTTTCTTTGGACCTATCTACGTGACTTTACCGAAAGACCCAAAGAATATGAATATCCTGCAGTCACGAAAGCTTTAAGTCAAGATTCAAAAAAGTCTGTTTGGCAGTGAGGCCTCACTCCGAATCAGTTGAGCAGCGGCAGCAGCAGGATGATCGTCAACATTGGCTGTGCCACAATGACCTCTGCCCCGATGCGAGGTAACGATTTGACGCGTCGGCTTTCGCTACCAATAGCGCCCATAACGAAGGCTTTGTGGGGGGGTTAGATGGCGTCAACTTTACTAATTGGCTGTGTCGGGTGGTGGCGGGTTTGACGATACATTTTTATATTTACGCGATCTGCCTGGCACCGTCAATCCACGCGAATCTCTGCGGGTCTTGCCAGCCGCCGTTTCTGCCTTTTCCACAATTGCGCGAAACGAGAACCCCGTTAAACACGTAGCCAAACTGCTCTAGAGGAGTTGTACACCCCTAGCTGCCACTGCTATTCAGTGGCCTGAAATAAAATAAAATGTTTCACTCCGGATGACCGCTGCAAAGTATGATCTGTGTTTTGATTTAGTGTGCTGATCTTAAAGGTGCATTGAAAATGTTGATACTCCGACTGATACTCCTGCTGTTGTGGAGTGACTCATGCAGCCAGCTATGGCTGCAGGGTCTGGTGGTACATGTTGTTTATGTCGTTTATTGTGAAAATTCGGTCACAGTTCCTATGATCACTGTTTCATTGCTTTTATGGCTTTATTTTGGTGATTTCAAAAACTTTTTTTGTTTGGCCATGTTTGTTTGTTGTAGTACGGAGTTAGACTGATGGCCTTCATCTAAGTTGTCTTGTGGTTGTTGTTGTTGTTTAACTTGCACCCCACTGGGATTTTTGCACACAGCGTTGGTGTACGGTGCTTTTTGTGGAATATTTTGCTGTCTTTTTCTGGATTTTCTGTTTGCACATAGTCACATAGTCACTTTAAGATGTCTTCTTGTGCATGTTTTTGTTTTTTGTTTGTTGCGGTTGCACCCGATTCCTAATAAATGAAACTGTAAAACCGATGTTATTCATAACAAAGGATTTTGGGTTAGATCGACACAGCCAGTAAGGAAGTTTTTTTTTCCAAAACGTGCCAATTAGTTTATCATTTCAGCCCACGGGAGGCTGCGTTTGGCGAGATAGAGGGGGTGCTAAACGGGCGCGGCACGGCCTGGCGAAGCGATGGAGCTGACATAATACAGGAGGATTTGTATATCATTTGACTTTCCGATATCTGGTACCGCGGGTTGTGTCAAGGATGGCTTCGAGACCACAACGACAACAACAAGCGCAGCGCTTGTGCCAGGCTAGGTGCACGCTGAGGCCGTCACGTGAAGTGTCGAAGGCTCGCAGTTGCTGACAGGTCACCGGACGAACCCAGGTGCCGTGGGCTAACTTCACGAGATGACGTTCAATTCCACGAACTTGAATTCCACGCGCAAATGAACAAACGTAAAACAAATACAAATATCCCCCGTATAGCCTTAGCAGATTTTTGGGGCAGGTGCTGTAAGGTGCTGTAAGTGAGCACCTATGAAGGACAGTACGGCACACGAGGGGGTGGGTAGAGAGCACCATGTCCAGCTGCCTTTGTCTCCCCAGTCGCGATGTTCACACACCGCGCCAGGTACTCATTTGAGACTGAGTCGACCTAGGGGAGGCTCAGAACCGGTTCAGATAATCGTCACCGCTGTTGGCCGTGAGCGAGAATCGGACTCGGGTCGCCGGGTTCGTAGCGCAGCGCGCTAACCGCTGCACCACCGCTCCCCATCACACACACACAGACACAAACTCAAATATCCTGAACCCACGCACACACACGTCAGTCAATAACAGCCAACCCATCATTCTTAGACCACGCCTCACCGCCACCTGTTCTATACAGTATATATAAAAACCCATCTTCACACCGACACGGGTAAATCGACAGGTGTGCCAGCAACAGTGTATGTTTGGTGTGTGCGCGTGCGCGCGTGTGTGTGTGTGCGGTGGTCACGTGCCAACCGGGAGCAGAGCTCCGAGCGACCAGGCGAAGGATTGGTTCAGAACTAGGGACGTTTTGCGACCAGGAGGGCGAGTTGGTGGTGGTGGTGGTGTTGAAGAGGAGACAGGGGTGGTTGGTGGTGGTGGTTGGTGGTGGTCATGGCGGAGAATTGCATCAATGGGCTAAATCTGTGTCAGGGCGCCATAGAAGGTATCTTCACGGGAGATGCGGACGTAGGTAAGACACACACACGTGTTCATCACACACGTGTTCATCACACGCACACACGTGTTCATCACACGCGTGTTCATCACACGCGCGTTCATCACACGCGCGTTCATCACACGCACGCAAGGGATACCGGGAAAACAACTGTTTGGCAGGTACCAGGCGTACTCTTAGGTTTAATCGGTAAAGTCACGTAGGTAAAAAAATAAAATTAATAGAAGTAATAATAGAAATAAAATAATAAATCACGACGTTTCGGAGGCAACACAAGTCTCCGTCATCAGGTGGGACCGTCACAGCTAAATTTACTGCATCACTTGATGCATCACTTGATGTAGTAAATTTAGCTGTGACGGTCCCACCTGATGACGGAGACTTGTGTTGCCTCCGAAACGTCGTGATTTATTATTTTATTTATTTAATCAAATTTTATTAATTTTAATGTTATTTTTTACCTACGCGACTTTACCGAAAAAAACCTAAGAGTATGAATCCTTGCAGTCACGAAAGCTTCAAATCTAGAATTAAGGTACCTGGGGGAGGCTCAGGACCACTTCAGACATTCACCACTGGTGTTACGCATGAGCAGCTATCGCAGCGCGCTAACCACTGCACTACACAAATAAACACAAGCCAATGGCAAAGCTCCCCCCCCGTACAGCCTCTACAGACCTTGGGGGCAAGTGCTGTTAGCGAGAATTAAACTCGCACACACACAGAAACACAGCAGTTACACACACACACGCGCGCGCACCACACCCACACTCTCATCACACGCAGCCCACGCTTGGCACACGTGGCCACGTGGCCCCTTGCATCATTACGCGTTTGAAATGATGAACTGAGACCCGAAATTCGCCTCCCCCTCCCCCCTTCGCTCGTTCCGCAGGTCGGCATATTTGCATTTTAAAACCAGTATCGCAAAATCTCAGAGCCAGCAATCATACGACTCGTGTCTCATCGTCATCATCATCGTCGTCGTCGTCATCATCATCAGCCGTGATCAATCCACTGCTGGATGCAGGCCTCCTCCCGAAGTCGTAGCCACCACCACCCCGATCCTGCGATGTAACCATCCACGCATCCACCCACTCACCTACCCACTCATCCACCCACTCACCTACCCACCTATCCACCCACTCACCTACCCACCATCCATTCGATCACACTCTATCTCACCCACCCACTGTCCCACCCATTAAACCATCCAATCACTCACCCATCCACCCACTCACCTACCCGCCCACCCATCCACCCACTCACCTACCCGCCCACCCATCCACCTACCCGCCCACCCATCCACCTACCCGCCTACCCATCCACCTACCCGCCTACCCATCCACCCACCCATCCACCCGCCCACCCATCCGCCCGCCCACACATCCGCCCACCCATCCGCCCACCCATCCACCCGCCCACCCATCCACCCACTCACCCACCCACTTACTCACTATCTCACCCATCCACCCACCCACTGTCCCAACCATTAAATAATCCAATCACTCACCCATCCACGCATCCACTCACTCACCTACACACCCATCCACCCACTCACTTACCCGCCTACCCATCCACCCACTCACTCACTATCTCACCCACCCACTGTCCCACCCATTAAATAATCCAATCACTCACCCATCCACGCATCCACTCACTCACCTACCCACCCATCCACCCACTCACCTACCCGCCCACCCATCCACCCACTCACTCACTATCTCACCCACCCACTGTCCCATCCATTAAATAATCCAGTCACTCACCCATCCACGCATCCACTCACTCACCTACCCACCCATCCACCCACTCACCTACCCACCCATCCACCCACCCACCCATCCACCCACTCACCCACCCACCACTTACTCACTATCTCACCCATCCACCCACCCACTGTCCCACCCATTAAACCATCCAATCACTCACCCATCCACGCATCCACTCACTCACTCACCTACCGATCCATCCACTCACCCACCCGTTCACTCACTATTTCAACCACTCACTGTCCCACCCATTCAATTATCCACCCACTCACCCACCCTCAAGCCGCGCGTCAGTCATCAAAGTCACGACTAGCCACGCCCACCAGCACCGCCCCCCCACCCCCACCTTCGCATTGGTTGTCACTCCTTCGTTAGTCTGGACCATTGGTCATCATTCCGTCAGGAACTCCTCTACTTACGAACACTCGACTTACGAACTTTCAGAGATTCCAACAAACTTGAGACTTGTAAGTTCAACCGCCGCGCAACAGATGGCGGCGGTGGCTTCTACATCTTCAGAACGTGAAGAATCGATGACATCTGCAGGAGATTATACAACTTTGCATAACTCGTTCGTCAGTAGAGGAGTCCCTGTACTGTAGTGTAGTCGTATAAAATGTAATATATAGTAGTATATCATGTACTGTAGTAGTGTATAATTTAGTATAGTAGTGTATCATGTATAGTAGTAGTGTATATGCCGTACAACGTGTTTGGAATCGACGGGAGTAAAGTTGGACTTACGAACACATCGACTTACGGACACATCGACTTACGGACACGTCGACTTACGGACACGTCGACTTACGGACACGTCGACTTACGAACACATCGACTTACGGACACATCGACTTACGGACACGTCGACTTACGGACACGTCGACTTACGGACACGTCGACTTACGGACACGTCGACTTACGGACACGTCGACTTACGGACAGCCCTCTGGAACGTAACTAGTTCGTAAGTAGAGGAGTCCCTGTAAGTCACTTCTAAGCACGACGTGGCGTGTGGCTCAGTGTACCTTCCTCACCACCTGTACAGTCCAAGGCATGGGGGGGAGGGGGGGGGTGTCAGGGTAGCTGAGCAAAGCAAAACCAAAACGTTTTGTGCCCGCGATTGGTTGGGTTGCGTTTTGCTCTCCAGAGACGCCGGTTGAACAGACGTCTGAATTGACATCTCTCGTCTTTGGTTCTTTCGGGGAAGTCACGTAGATAGAAAAAACGATGATAAAAATATCACATTTCGATCGCGACACAAGCGGTCGTCACCAGGATGAGTTAACATCTCACCACGGAGAGAGACATACACACAAACTCCAAATATACAGCAGCAGGCGTCAGGGTCGGGATCGAACCCACGACATCCTGTATATTGGGCGAGGTAGTTAACATCTCACCACGGAGAGCGAGAGAGAGACACCGCAAACTCCAAATATACAGCAGCAGGCGTCAGGGTCGGGATCGAACCCACGACATCCTGTATATTGGGCGAGGTAGTTAACATCTCACCACGGAGAGCGAGAGAGAGACACCGCAAACTCCAAATATACAGCAGCAGGCGTCAGGGTCGGGATCGAACCCACGACCTCCTGTATACCGGGCGAGGTAGTTAACATCTCACCACGGAGAGCGAGAGAGAGAGAGACACCGAAAACTCCAAATATACAGCAGCAGGCTTCAGCGTCGGGATCGAACCCACGACCTCCTGTATACCGGGAGAGGTAGTCAACATCTCGGTGAACGGGTAGAGTCACAGTCACCAATAACGCAGTCGTCGATTGGCAACAGGAGGGTGATGTGTAGTCATAATAATAATTCAAATTTACAATGCACATTCCATTCTAGGACACTAAAACGCAGCGCATGTAAACACCAATCACTTCTATAATCACCCAGGAATGTCCTTAGCGCTCGTGACGTCACTCTACGTCGGCCAGCCCCCCCTCATTAATAATCATGAGCGGGTGACGTCACTACACATCGAACAGGCCCCCTCGTTAACAATCATGAAGAGGTGACGTCTTCCAAATGGACACCCCCCGCTCTCATTAATAATCATGAGCGGGTGACGTCACTCCACATAGACCCGCCCCTCATGAATAATCATGAAGAGGTGACGTCCTCCAAATGGACCCCGCTATTAATATTAATTAGTGGGTGACGTCACTCCACATTGGGGGGTGAGGCGCCCACCCCCTCCTCGGCGTCAACTCACAACCCTCACTCACAAGGCAGAACCCTCACGTCACGTGATCTCCGTAACGCTGTTGAGACATCGAAGTAAAAAGGACGTCATGATGAACAAGGGACCTTTACATGAAATAGGTCTGCGTCACCGCGGCCTTACAAATTGCACACGAATTGATGCAAGTTTCAGATGTACTGCAACACACGCGTATCTTGAACGGGAAAAAGGCGAGTGTATATACTAGCTTTGCCCGGGACTTGGATTCACCACGGTCGGCCGCCTTTGTCTCCCCAGTGGCGATGTTCACACACCACAGCAGTTACTCGTTTGAGGTTGAGTCGACCTAGGGAAGGCCCAGGACCGGTTAAAATAATCGTCACCGGTGGTGGCCGTGAGCGGGAATCGAACTCGGGTCACCGGGTTCGTAGCGCAGCGCTTTAACCACTACACCACCGTTCCCCCCACACACACAAACACGCGCGCGTCCATAGGCACACACACACACGCGCTTGCTGCAGACACACACAACTTTCAGGGTGCGTACGGAAGTCAACGAATGAAATTATAAAGCAATGCTACACGAAGAACGCTTTAGACCTGCAATACATTCGTATTTCACTTGCCGTGCCAAATATATGCATTATTGCGCACCCCCCCCCCCCCCAAAAAAATACAAAAGTCTATTTGAATAATTTTTGCATGGTGTACAGTATGGAAAGTACCCACATGGCGAATTTCAAGTTTGTTGCATGTCGGGAAGTACGCAAAACATTTTGAACAGACACAGCAGGGGGGGAGGGGGGCAAAGCCACAGCATTGCAAGTCAAAATACTTAGGGGCCGTCCATAAATGACGTCACGCACCTAGGGGGGGGGGCGTCAGACATTTGTGACGATGTGTGACGAGGGGCGGGGGGTTTGAGAAATGTGACGTCACATCAAAATGCGCAACTTTAAACGAATATATAATTGTTATAACAACACTAATTGTTATAACAACACTCCTACAACATCAGAGTGCAGCGCCACATTAAATACGCACTGCAATGACAATAGTTTAAAGCGATCTGAAGCATGTTTTATTTTCAAAATGGAAATATTGTTTTGGGGGGGGGGGGCAGAGCTTTGTGACGTCATATTTGAGGGGGGGGGTCTGACTTTTTGTGAAGCCGTGTGACGAGGGGGTGGGGGGGTCCAAAATCGTCCAAAATCGCGTGACGTCATTTATGGACGGCCCCTTAGGACTTCTCACCAGCCATCCTACCCAGGGATGCAATTGATAGCAACCCGTGCCCGGCATGCAAGCTGCAAATGCACAGGCATGGCCAGGCTCTGGATCGAACCCACGACCTCCTGCATAGCCGGCGAGCCTATTTAAGGCCACTCAACAGAGACGATATCTCCCTCTCTGTACCTGTGTTACTCTCTATGTATCTTGGTGATATCTGTCTGCTTATATGTCTGCCTATAGTTTTTCTGGTTAGAATCTTTTGTTGCTATTTCATTTATACCTGATGATGATTGCTTGTGTTGCAATCGAAACGTCGTGATTTTTATTTTTTGTTTTATTTTACTTTTATTAATTTTATTTTTTTACCTACGTGACTTTACCGAAAAAACCTAAGAATAGTTAACATCTCCACAACCCTAGCCCCGAAACACCCCTGACCCTTGAACTCACCGCCCCCCCCCTCTCCTCCTCCTACCCCCCGCCTCTCCTCCCCCTACCCCCCAGCCGAGCACTGTGAGAACCTCCTGGTCCAGCCGTGGTTCCCGACGGACATGCGGAACAAAGCGGCTCCCCACGCGCCCGCCCTCTATGCTGTGGGCAAGGCGCGCAGGTCTGCGGACGTCAAGGGCTCAGCCGCCGCTACGTCATCCGCCGCTACGTCATCCGCCGCCACCTCGTCGCACCGTGACGACGACGACGACGATGACGACGGAGAGGAGTCGGTGGAGTATCTCCTCGTCGGCAAGGCGACCTACGACCTCTTCAACACTCTGAAAGAGGCGAGCGAGCGGGCGGGGGTAGTGGGGGGAGACGGGGTTCCACACGCACACACACACACGCACTACGTATGTAGTAGCTACATATTTAGTAGCTACATATGTAGTAGCTACATATGTCGTAGCTACTACTACACATGTAGTGAGTCCAAATGATTCGCAGACATTGTCTTAGGAGCAACACGTTTATTAACTATTTGCACAACACACTCCAGGCTATTAACACAACACACCCTCGGGTGGTGACCACCCAACTAACCACGCTACGGCGGAACTAGACACGGTCCGGACCACAAGCTGGGTCCCAGACCGCGTGGCTGGAGGCTTCTTTAAGCTGGACGTGGATCTACTGCCTCTACAACAGTAAGAACCCCGAGCCCTCACAGGGCCCCTCCCTTATATCGGGCCGGGCTGAGGCTGGCTCCGCCTCTCGCCTCGCCCACCTTCTCGAACTCTCTCGCCCTTGCCCACAGGCTCTCTAGAGTTCTTCCCGGACCATGTGACCACCGGTGGCCCCCCTCCACCGGTGCCCCCCCTCCAGTATCATCCGGTCATGTGTCCCCAGGTCAGCCAGAGTATCGTGCCCTCAACGTAACCCCAGCTGGCTGACACTCTCTCGCTCTCTCAACCGGAGCCTGCACCGCACGCTGTGCTCACCCAAGCCCCCACTAGGGCTGGTACTACACCCCGTGTTCGGGGTGTACACACAACAGCCGTGGCCTCACAGTCTCGGCACCACACAGGACACTCTCAGTTACTACACATGTGTAGTAGTAGCTACTACTACTACATATATGTAGTAGTAGTAGCTACTACATATATGTAGTAGCTACTACTACATATATGTAGTAGCTACGGGCCCCGCACTTTCAAGGGCCCCGCGCTAAACGCTTTCGAGCTATCAATTCCGGTTCGGTGATTCTTCTGCACTTGCTCTATTACTATAGTACTATACCGCCTTCAACTCAACTTTTATGAACGAGGATACGTTAGCGAATTGTCGTATTATCCAGCTGTTTAGCAAATGAAAACATACAATTACTTTACTATACGAGTAAAAAAAAAATGCGTGTGTTTTAATATTTACGTGTTTAAAAAAAAATGTAGGGCTCCCCCCCCCCCCCCCCCCTTGATAACACATGCTACGTGCCCCCCGCACCGAGCCTGATCCGGGTCACTGCTCTTCCCCGGTGCCGTCTCTGACCGAAGGTGTTCAGCCCCCGGGCAGACGACGTCCTCTCCGTAGAGCTGCGATCGAGCGCAGACAGCGACCTCCGCCTCAAGTGGTCCACGGTGGAGTGGCGCTCGGCAGCTCGCGTGCCCCTCGAGGGCTGCCAGGAGTACGTGAGCGACCGGCTGGGCTACAGGCCGCGCTTCGACCACCTCATTGTCAAGCGCGACGCCTGCACCGTCAGCTGAAGGGCTATTTCTCTCTATCTCTCTCTATCTCTCAATCTCTCTATCTTTCTATCTCTTTCTTTCTTTCTTTCTCTCTATATTTCTCTCCCCACCCCCCCACCGTCCCCCAGACCCCCCACCCTGCCCCCCACAAACAAACTCCGGATAGCCTGAACAGACTGTTGGGGAGGCAAGTGCTGTCAAGCGAGACGGTGACCTATGAAGGCACGCGCCGTGACACACGAGGTGGTGGTGGTGGTGGGGGTGTGTGGTTGACCAGTGCCACACACGGGGTCACCTCATCCCGCCAGCCACACCGCCCCCCTCAACCGAGCCACTGCCCCCACCCCTCGCCCCCCCCCGCCCCCCAAACCACCACGAAGTCCAAGGAGGTCGGCGTTGTCTCCTTGGCTGTGGAATTCAAGTTCAGCCTGTCGACGCGTTGCCCAGAAGGTTTCTGTTCGTCTGTCGCGTCCACGGTGTCATCGCGACGGAAGCCGCTGGGGTCTGCGTCCTGTCAGCTGTCCGTGTCCTAAGTTCGCTCCCCTTGATGAGGCTCGGGGCAGTCGCTTTGTGAGAGAGAGAGGAGAGAGAGAAAGAGAGCTCGGTGGCAGAAGACGGAGAGCTCTGCATGCAGATATGAGCGGCCCGTCGGAGGCCGTAGGACTGTGAGGAGGGCTGGGTGCAGATGCAGCACTTGTCGTAACATTTTTTTTGCATAGAAAACAGGGGGAACATAGACATAGTAGTGGGAGAGGGTGTAGAGTAGGGAGAGAGGGGGTAGAGAAAGAGGGGGGGGGGTAGAAAGAGAGGGAAGAGTAAGAAAGAGGAGAGCAGAGCATGACATTTTTCGTAAAATCTTTCATTTAAACAGGATAGGGGGGTGGGCACATAAAGCAAAGAATTGAAAAAAAAACGAAATGATGAACGAAGCAAAGTGCCGACTACACTGAGCATCTTCTTGTTTCCTTTGATCGTAAAAAGAGAGAGAGAGGAGGAGAGAGGGGAGACTTTCATTGCCGCCAGCAGCAACAGCACTGGAGGCGATTCCGATACGAAATACACAAAGTCACCAGCAAACACAAATAAACAAACACTGAGAGAGAGAGGAGAGAGAGGAGAGAGAGAGAGAAAGAGAAACGTCACCGCTCGGACGCCGTCGATGTCGAACTCGGTTCGGTGAGAGGTCGGAAGCCGCCGGTGGAGGAGGTCCAAACCGACACATTGACATCAGAGGTCTCAACCGGGTACCCGATACCCGTACCCTACCCGATACCCGGCTACCCGTACCCGGCCGGGTACGGGTAGCCGGGTACCCGTTTGCAACCCTGGTGCGGACGGGTACGGGTAGACCGTGAGTCACTGGTGAGTCACTGTTTGTCACTAATTTCCCAACGTCTTGTCTCTTCTCACAATTCAAGTTCCTAGAATCAACCCACCCGCGCCTGCAACATGGCTTCATCCCAGAGGTCGCAATCAGGTACCCGATACCCGTACCCATTTGCGACCCTGGTGCGGCCGGGTACGGGTACGGGTAAGGAATCAAAACCCGTTTGCGACCTCTGATTGACACGTGGCAACAATAACGATAATGATGGCGGCGGCGGCGACATCTTTGTAAAGGGGCCGTCCATAAATATGACGTCACGCACCTTGGGGGGGGGGGGGGTGTGGTCAGACATTTGTGACGATGTGTGACCAGAGGGGGTGGGGGGGGGGGGGGTTTGAGAAATGTGACGTCACATCAACATGCGCAACTTGAAATAAATATAGACAACACGTTCTACTTAATTGAATAGCCACATTAAATACGCACTACAATGACAATAGTTTAAAGCGATTTGAAGCATGTTTTATTTTTTTTGGGGGGCGGCAAAACTTTGTGACGTCATATTTGAGGGGGGGGGTCTGACTTTTTGTGACCAGTGTGACGAGGGGGGGGGGGTCAAAAATCGTCCAAAATCGCGTGACGTCATTTATGGACGGCCCCAAAGGCGACAATTTCGTCGGGGTGGTGGAACAAATGCACGGACTCGTCACAGCGTTGCCTACGACCAGCCGAACGCTGCACGTCCAATTCTTCTGCATTGCGAATATTTACGACTCTTTTGCATCTGGAAACGTTCTGGATATCCGCCCGAGGTGATGCTTACAATAATGACGGAGATGGAAACGACGACGATGATGATGGTGGTGGTGGTGGTTGTGGTGCTTGTTGCGGTAGCAAAGTAGTAGTGAGGGCCGCCACACATTTTGTAAACATTGTTGGGTTTGATGATGATGATGGGGGGGGGGGGGCAGGGGGGTTAGTATGGGGAGCGGTGGTGCAGCGGTTAGCGCTATGCTGCGCTATGAACCCGGCGAACCGGGTTCGATTCCCGCTCACGGCCAACACCAGTGACGATTTTCTGAACCGGTCTTGGGCCTCCCCTAGGTCTACTCAGCCTCAAATGAGTACCTGGTGCGGTGTGTAGTAAACATCGCCACTGGGGAGACAAAGGCGTTCGGGCGTGGTGCTGGCCACCCACCCCCTCGTGTACAGTTCCGGCCTTGATAGGGTGCTCGCTAACAGCACTTGCCCCTACAGTCTGTTACAGGCTATACGGGGGATCTTTGCGGGACCTTGCGACGAAGAACGCCGCTGTAGACATAAGATCGAGGTGTTTCGTGGACATGCAGACATGTACTTTGACCGTTGCTAGCAGAGTCACAGAACATGGTGAGGGATTACGATCGGTCCCCTGGGCTAGAACCTCAGTGCAATGTGGTATCAATGGATAGGCCCCCGTACACAGCAGAGGGTAATGATACGCAGTGTGCGGATTTTGTCCTCGGAGAGCAATCGCCGTGCCCGTTGGCTCCACCGCGGGCAATGTGAGTCGAGTCGAAATTCGCGAGCAATGGACAGGAGGGGCTAAGGAACGGGGGAGGGAAGAGAGGAGATGGGAAATACTGGGAGATGAGAGGGATCGGATGGGAAAGGACGGGAGTCACGTGATTCACGGGAGACTTGCACCGATTTGGATGCACCAGGTACGTCTCGGCGTATATCTCGAAACATGCTAGAGGGGGGCACTCCCACCCACTCCCCCACCCAATCACCCACCCACTTACCCACCCAACCACTCACCCACTCACCCACCCACCCACCCACTCACCCACCCACCCACCCACTCACCCACCCACTCACCCACCCACTCACTCACCAACCCACTCACCCACCCACTCACCCACCCACCCACTCACCCACTCACCCACCCACCCACCAACCCACTCACCCACTCACCCACCCACCCACCCACTCACCCACTCACCCACCCACCCACCCACTCACCCACCCACTTACGCACCCACCCACCCACCCCACCAGAGGCAGCTTGTCCCCGTGGTTAGAAGTTCGACTCAACGCCCGGTCCGCTAAACGGGCCCAAGTCTGTTCCCGTCGGCTGGCGGATGATGATTTGCCGCCGTGCGTAGATCACCGAGTGAGTACATCCGTGTGGTGTGTAACCTTCACAATTTGAAAGGAAGATAGACAAAGACACGTGGCCTTCTGTCGCGAATGACGTCACGGCGGGGGGGTCTTTAACGTCCACCGTGAGAGAGGCAGACGGAGAGCGCTCAAATTTCCGTGAGCGCACAGACACCGCGGCAATGACCGGGGTTGCCGCTGGGTTGGAACCGCGAAAGCCTGCGACAAGACGTGTATAGCAGCAGCAGCAGCTCATGACTGAACTTCTGTGATAAAGAGCTTTACAGCTCATCGGATTCCTCCGGCATAAATAATGATTCTGATTGAAGGCCGCTGGTGCAGCGATTAGCACGCTGCGTCAAGAATCCGCCCGGCTCGAGCTCTCTGAACCACCGGTGACGATTACCTGAACCGGTGCTGGGCCGCCCCTAGGTCGACTCAGCCTCAAAACAAATGCCTGGTTCGGGGCGTGTAAACATCGCCACGGGGGAGACAAAGGCGGCCGGGCGTGGTGGTGGTGCTGGCTGGGGACCCGCCCACCCCCTCGTGTGCTGTGCCAGCCTTCATCGGTGCTACTCGCTAACACCACTTGCCCAACAGGCTACACGGGGTACCTTTGTTCTGCTGTGTGCGTACGTGCATGTTGAACTTCTTTCGCACCGTACGTTGCGGGTGAAGGACAGCAAACTAGAGTTTACGGGTCTCTGTGTGAGTCTTTGGGTTTCTGTGTGAATCGTTGGGTCTCTGCGTGAGTCTATGGGTCTGGACGTGAGTCTATGGGTCTGTATTTGAGTCTACGTGTGTGTTCAGATGCTCGACGTTCATTCCAATGTGGAAATCTCCTTCTGCTGCAGCTGCTGGTCAGGAGGAGAGGGCTTCAGCAGAGAGACAGGGAGAGTTCGTGACTTCAGCAGAGAGACAGGGAGAGTTCGTGACTTCAGCAGAGAGACAGGGAGAGTTCGTGACTTCAGCAGAGAGACAGGGAGAGTTCGTGACTTCAGCAGAGAGACAGGGAGAGTTCGTGACTTCAGCAGAGAGACAGGGAGAGTTCGTGACTTCAGCAGAGAGACAGGGAGAGTTCGTGACTTCAGCAGAGAGACAGGGAGAGTTCGTGACTTCAGCAGAGAGACAGGGAGAGTTCGTGACTTCAGCAGAGAGACAGGGAGAGTTCGTGTCGCTGTTCCGCCTCCTCCGCTGAAGGAGTGCAGACCGCGATGGGTTCACTTATACGGTCAATCGGTTTTATTGGGAGAGGGGTAAATGATAACTTGTGTAGACATCGCTTCGTCTGCATGCTGCCTCGTTCCCGTTAACGCGTTCGTTGTCAACGCACTTCCCCCGTACACTTCGTTGTTTTTTTTGGGGCTGTAAATAAATACGTGTAAAAAAACGAGAACTCCCCTTGCTTCAGTTTAACACGTAGGCTTTCGCGTTATTTATAAATGTGTCGTAACCCTCCACCACCCGACACGGCCAATCAGTAAAAAAGTGTCACGTTGACAAAAGACAATTAGTTCACTGCTTTAGCCCACCGGTATGTTGAAGCGTGAAACCACAACAATTTACAATTTGAGTACGACGTTTCGCTGGTAATTGCATCCAGCATCATCGGGCAATTCGCCAGAATGCTTCGTTAAACCTGTGTTTGCCATCGGTGATTACGGTTGTTGTTGTTATTGTTGTTGTCATTCGTATTTGTTGTTGATCTCTTTAGCGGCTTTCGCTCGTACGGCAAGTCCTCGCTGAACGCGCGGTGATCGCTCTTCTGTCAGGGAGCGATTTTCGTGCAACGCGAAAAGTGCCCCTCGTTATAACGCGGAATGCGTTATAATTGGCGTAGTAACTACATTATCAGTGGTGTAGTAACTACATTATCAGTGGTGTAGTAACTACATTATCAGTGACGTAGTGACTACATTATCAGTGGCGTAGTAACTACATTATCAGTGGCGTAGTAACTATATTATCAGTGACGCAGTAACTACATTATCAGTGGTGTAGTAACTACATTATCAGTGGTGTAGTAACCACATTATTAGTGGCGTAGTAACTACATTATCAGTGGTGTACTAACTACATTATCAGTGGTGTAGTAACTACATTATCAGTGACGTAGTGACTACATTATCAGTGGCGTAGTAACTACATTATCAGTGGCCTAGTAACTATATTATCAGTGACGCAGTAACTACATTATCAGTGGTGTAGTAACTACATTATCAGTGGTGTAGTAACTACATTATCAGTGGTGTAGTAACTACATTATTAGTGGCGTAGTAACTATATTATCAGTGAC
Source organism: Lethenteron reissneri (assembly GCF_015708825.2). Taxonomy (NCBI): domain Eukaryota; kingdom Metazoa; phylum Chordata; class Hyperoartia; order Petromyzontiformes; family Petromyzontidae; genus Lethenteron; species Lethenteron reissneri. The sequence goes on from NC_083791.1 coordinate 8,904,141, forward strand.
GCAGTAACTATATTATCAGTGGTGTAGTAACTACATTATCAGTGGTGTAGTAACTACATTATCAGTGGTGTAGTGACTACATTATCAGTGACGTAGTAACTACATCATCAGTGGTGTAGTAACTACATTATCAGTGGCGTAGTAACTACATTATCAGTGGTGTAGTAACTACATTATCAGTGGCGTAGTAACTACACTATCAGTGGCGTAGTAACTACATTATCAGTGGCGTAGTAACTACATTATCAGTGGTGTAGTAACTACATTATAAGTGGCGTAGTAACTACACTATCAGTGGTGTAGTGACTACATTATAAGTGGCGTAGTAACTACATCATCAGTGGTGTAGTGACTACATTATCAGTGACGTAGTAACTACATCATCAGTGGTGTAGTAACTACATCATCAGTGGTGTAGTAACTACATTATCAGTGGCGTAGTAACTATATTATCAGTGGTGTAGTAACTACATTATCAGTGGTGTAGTAACTACACTATCAGTGGCGTAGTAACTACATTATCAGTGGCGTAGTAACTACATTATCAGTGGTGTAGTAACTACATTATAAGTGGCGTAGTAACTACACTATCAGTGGTGTAGTGACTACATTATCAGTGGTGTAGTGACTACATTATCAGTGGCGTAGTAACTACATTATCAGTGGTGTAGTGACTACATTATCAGTGGCGTAGTAACTACATCATCAGTGGTGTAGTAACTAAATTATCAGTGGTGTAGTAACTACATTATCAGTGGCGTAGTAACTACATTATCAGTGGTGTAGTAACTATATTATCAGTGGCGTAGTAACTACATTATCAGTGGTGTAGTAACTACATTATCAGTGGCGTAGTAACTACATTATAAGTGGCGTAGTAACTACATTATCAGTGGTGTAGTGACTACATTATCAGTGACGTAGTAACTACATCATCAGTGGTGTAGTAACTACATCATCAGTGGTGTAGTAACTACATTATCAGTGGCGTAGTAACTATATTATCAGTGGTGTAGTAACTACATTATCAGTGGTGTAGTAACTACACTATCAGTGGCGTAGTAACTACATTATCAGTGGCGTAGTAACTACATTATCAGTGGTGTAGTAACTACATTATAAGTGGCGTAGTAACTACACTATCAGTGGTGTAGTGACTACATTATCAGTGGTGTAGTGACTACATTATCAGTGGCGTAGTAACTACATTATCAGTGGTGTAGTGACTACATTATCAGTGGCGTAGTAACTACATCATCAGTGGTGTAGTAACTAAATTATCAGTGGTGTAGTAACTACATTATCAGTGGCGTAGTAACTACATTATCAGTGGTGTAGTAACTATATTATCAGTGACGCAGTAACTACATCATCAGTGGTGTAGTAACTACATTATCAGTGGCGTAGTAACTACATTATCAGTGGTGTAGTAACTACATTATCAGTGGTGTAGTGACTACACTACACCAGCGAGGTAGGGAGGGAGGGCTGGGAGGGAGGGAGTGCTGGTAGGTAGGGAGGGCTGGGAGAATGGGAGGGCTTGGAGGGAGGGCTGGGAGGGCAGGGAGGGAGGGAGGGCTGGGAGGGAAGGCAGGTAGGGAGGGAGGGCTGGGAGGGAGGGAGGACTGGGATGGAGGGCAGGTAGGGAGGGAGGGCTGGGAGGGAGGGAGGGCTGGAAAGGAGGGAGGGCTGGGAGGGAGGGCTGGGAGGGAGGGCTGGGAGGGAGGTAGGGAGGGAGGGCTGGATGGGAGGGCTGAGAGGGCAGGGAGGGAGGGAGGGCTGGGAGGGAGGGCTGGGAGGGAGGGCAGGTAGGGAGGGAGGTTGGGAGGGAGAAAGGGAGGGAGGTAGGGAGGGAGGGCTGGGAGGGAGGGCTGGGAGGGCAGGGAGGGAGGGAGGGCTGGGAGGGAGGGCAGGTAGGGAGGGAGGGCTGGGAGGGAGGGAGGACTGGGATGGAGGGCAGGTAGGGAGGGAGGGCTGGGAGGGAGGGAGGGCTGGAAAGGAGGGAGGGCTGGGAGGGAGGGCTGGGAGGGAGGGAGGGCTGGGAGGGAGGGAGGTAGGGAGGGAGGGCTGGGAGGGAGGGCTGGGAGGGCAGGGAGGGAGGGAGGGCTGGGAGGGAGGGAGGGCTGGAAAGGAGGGAGGGCTGGGAGGGAGGGCTGGGAGGGAGGGAGGGCAGGTAGGGAGGGAGGGCAGGTAGGGAGGGAGGGCTGGGAGGGAGGGAGGGCTGGTAGGGAGTGAGGGCTGGGAGGAAGGGAGGACTGGTAGGGAGGGAGGGCTGGGAGGGAGGGAGGGCAGGTAGGGAGGGATGGCTGGGAGGGAGGGAGGGCTGGTAGGGAGGGAGGGCTGGGAGGAAGGGAGGGCTGGTAGGGAGGGAGGGCTGGTAGGGAGGGAGGGCTGGTAGGGAGGGAGGGCTGGGAGGGAGGGAGGGCAGGTAGGAAGGGCTGGTAGGGAGGGCTGGGAGGGAGGGCTGGGAGGGAGGGAGGTAGGGAGGGCAGGGAGGGCTGGGAGGGAGGGCTGGGAGAGAGGGCAGCCCCCCCCCCCCAACTCGTAGTTTTGGCCACGAGTGGGGAGAGGGGGGAGCCAAGCCACGCTCTACCTGCCCCCCCCCCCTCACGCCACCGGTTCTAAGTCGAGGCTCCGATCTTCGCCCGTGAGCGGCGGTCGCCAAGTCGGTGGCAGCTGTCGCCTCGGGGCGTCCGCGATTTCACGGGGAGAGTAGAGAATGAACAGCGACCGCAAGACGATCTCAGTGACGTGGCCGCGTAGCAGAGGTCGCAACCGGGTACCCGATACCCGTACCTTACCCGATACCCGGCTACCCGTACCCGGCCGGGTACGGGTACGGGTAGCCGTTTGCGACCCTGGCGCGGCCGGGTACGGGTAGGCCGTGAGTCACTGGTGAGTAACCGTTTGTCACTCATTTCGCAACGTCTTGTCTCTTCTCATAATTCAAGTTCCTAGAATCAACCCACCCGCGCCTGCAACATGGCTTCATCCCAGAGGTCGCAATCAGGTACCCAATACCCGTACCTTACCCGTACCCGGCCGGGTACGGGTAGGGTACGGCCAGGTACGGGTACCCGTTTGCGACCCTGGTGCGGCAGGGTACGGGTACGGGTAGGCCGTGAGTCACTGGTGAGTCACCGTTTGTCACTCATTTCGGGTAGGGTACGGGTACCCATTTGCGACCCTGATGCGGCCGAGTACGGGTACGGGTAAGGAATCAAAACCCGTTTGCGACCTCTGCCGCGTAGGAGTGTGTCGCGAAAGGGAATCTCAGAGGGGTTGGGGCGCGTGAAGATGGTGGCACATTTTGGGGGGTTATTTAGGGCCGTCCATAAATGACGTCACGCACCTGGGGGGGGGGGTCAGACATGTGTGACGATGTGTGACGAGGGGGGGTTGAGAAATGTGACGTCACATGAAAATGCGCAACTTTAAATAAATATAGACAACACGTTCTATTTAATAAAATAGACTCTTTAATAAATGATTTCTCCTACAACTTTTTGATTTAAAGCTTTAGTGACTGCAGCGATTCATATTCAAATGTTTTATATTTTTATTATTTTATTGTTTACCTTCTACGTGACTTTACCGAAAGAACCAAGAATATGTTTTCTCCGACAACATCAGAGTGCAGCGCCACTTTAAATACGCACTACAATTACAATAGTTTAAAGCGATTTGAAGCATGTTTTATTTTTTGGGGGGGGGGAGGAGGGAGCTTTGTGACGTCATATTTGAGGGGGGGTCTGACTTTTTGTGAAGAGGGGGTGGGGGGGGGTCAAAAATTGTCCAAAATCGCGTGACGTCATTTATGGACGGCCCCTTTGTGAGTCTGCGTCGGTCGCAAATTTGTCGCTACATCTGTAAGAGAGACGCGGGGTTCGAGAGACGGCCACACAGGGAGAGAGAGGCAGCGATAGAGGGATTCGTAGATAGACAGCAGAGAAGTGGGGGATAGAGGGAGAGACGCGGGGTTAGACAGACAGAGATAGGGAGAGAGATGGGTGATAGAGAGACAGAGGATAGACGCGGAGAGGGGGAGACGGGCATGGAATTACATTGTTTTTATGGGTAATGAGTGGGTGTATGTTAATGTGTCAAGATCAATATCGATCAATATCAATGTTTTTGTTGATTTGTTTTTTTCTAAAACGTTTTGGCAAAGCTGTATAACTCCTGTCAAGCCAATAAAGAATATTTTAATTGAATTAAAATCGACAGAGAGAGAGAGAGACAAAGGGAGGAAAAGAGAGACCGAGAAAAAGACAGAGAAAAAGACACACAGACAGAGAGACACACAGAGAGACAGAGAGACAAGAGAGACAGTGAGACAGAGAGACACAAAAAGAGACACAGAGAGACATAGATAGAGACAGGGAGATACACACAGAAAGACAGAGAGAGAGACACTCACACATAGACACGTATAGACACTGAGAACAAGGGCACTGAGAGGGCAATGCTAAGAGCGTGGACAGCAAGAGACAGAGAGACAAACGTCTTTATCAACAACTTCCACGGTCTCGTCCGCACACTCTCCACAGTAGCTCAGCCTAGCCTGTACACAACACCGGCCGTCTAACACTGCTGGCCGAGATAGCCAACTACTCTCCTTCGTAGCGCAACGTCTAGCGGAGACGTTCAGCGGATACAGCGACGACGAGACGAGACCACTCCCGTCACCGACAGCCCCGAGCCCCCCACTCTCGGCTCCTTTTATGCTCCCAGCAGCGCGGCCTGGCTCCGCCCTGACCGCGCCTCCCTTCTGGAACCCGCCAGCAGGTTCCAGGGGCCTCCAGATGGAGTCCTCCGTGACCCTTGCCCTAGTTCCTCCGCCCTGCCCACACCACACCGTGCACAGCCTCACCGGCGTGTGTGCCAGAGGTCGCAAACGAGTTTTGATTCCTTACCCGTAACCCGTACCCGGCCGCACCAGGGTCGCAAACGGGTACCCGTACCCGGCCGGGTATGGGTACAGGTTACCCGTACCCTACCCGATACCCGGCCGGGTATGGGTAGGGTACGGATATCGGGTACCCGATTGCAACCTCTGGGATGAAGCCATGTTGTAGGCGCGGGTGGGTTGATTCTAGGAACTTGAATTGTGAGAAGAGACAAGACGTTGGGAAATGAGTGACAAACGGTTACTCACCAGTGACTCACGGCCTTCTCACTCATTGGTTGGGGTGAGTCACGTGCGGCTACCCGTACCCGGCCGCACCAGGGTCGCAAACGGCTACCCGTATCCGGCCGGGTACGGGTAGCCGGGTATCGGGTAGGGTACGGGTATCGGGTACCCGATTGCGACCTCTGGTGTGCGCTGTCTGTTCACCACAGTTGCTGCTGCTGTCCACCAGCCGGTGCTATTGCACTACACTCGCATTGATGGTGGCGTTGTGGTGGTGGTGGTGGTTGTGTCTGCGGTTCGTATTTGTTGTTGGTGGTGGTCGTGTTGATTGTAGCGCCAATGCTGGTGGCGCTGCTGGTTGTGGTGTTGGTGGTAACTTTGTTGGTGCCAGTGATGGTTGTTATGAGTGGTGGTGGTTAGCGGTGGTGCTGGTGATGGTTGTTATGAGTGGTGGTGGTTAGCGGTGGTGCTGGTGATGGTTGTGATTAGTGGTGGTGGTGCTGGATGTGATTAGTGGCGGTGGTGCTGGTGATGGTTGTGATTAGTGTTGGTGGTGCTGGATGTGATTAGTGGTGGTGGTGGTGCTGGATGTGATAAGTGGTGGTGCTGGTGCTGGATGTGATAAGTGGTGGTGGTGCTGGTGATGGATGTGATGATTTTTGGTGGTGGTGATGCTGGTGATGGTTGTTGAAAGTAGTTGTGGTGGTGGCAGTTGTGCTAGTGGTGGTTGTGATGGTGTATAGGAACCAGTCCTGGACCTTTTATCGGTCGACTCAGCCTCAAATGACTACCTGGTGCAGTATGTAAACATCGCCGCTGGGGAGACCAAAGCATCCGGGCGTGGTGCTGGCCACCCACCCCCTCGTGTGCCATGCCTTCATAGGTACTACTCGCTAGCAGCACTTGCCCCAGCAGTCTGTTAAGGCTACACGGGGGGATCGTTGCCTTTGTGGTGGTGGTGAATCGCCTTCCTGTTGAGCTCCCATCGACCGCTCATCAGCGTAGAGCCATCGCTGCCACGTCCCCTTTGTCTCTCCCGCGAGAAGAACAGAATTGGTCCCAGGACGTTGGGGCAATATATTGGAGAACAAACGCAAACCCAGCGAGCAGTTTTTCTCGCTAAAATACTTTACACCGCTTCCCCCCCCCCCCTTCATCCCTCTCCTCCCTCCTGGGAATCGTTTAAAGAAGACCGCTTAATTTACATCGACAGTGTCCGCCTCCCTTTGATTTTGTTTTTCACTTTACTATAAACACCGAATCCGTGAACTCTCACGGGCCATCTGCGCCCTCTGCATTACGGTGATTGTCTGTGGTGGTGGTGCTGGTGGTGGTGCTGGTGGTGGTGGTGGTGCTGGTGGTGCTGCTGGTGGTGGTGGTGGCTGTGTTGGTGGTGGTGGTGGTGGTGCTGGTGGTGCTGTTGGTGGTGGTAGTGGCTGTGTTGGTGGTGGTGGTGCTGATAGTGGTGGTGGCTGTGTTGGTGGTGGTGCTGGTGGGTCTGGTGGTGCTGCTGGTGGTGGCTGTGTTGGTGGTGGTGCTGCTGCTGGTGGTGGTGGTAGTGGCTGTGTTGGTGGTGGTAGTGCTGATGGTGGTGGTGGCTGTGTTGGTGGTGGTGGTGCTGCTGGTGGTGGTGGTAGTGGCTGTGTTGGTGGTGGTGGTGCTGGTGATGGTGCTGGTGGTGCTGCTGGTGGTGGTAGTGGCTGTGTTGGTGGTGGTGCTGCTGGTGGTGGTGGTGGCTGTGTTGGTGGTGTTGCTGCTGGTGGTGGTGGCTGTGTTGGTGGTGGTGCTGGCCACCCACCCCCTCGTGTGCCGTGCCGACCTTCACAAGTGCTCCTCGCTAGCAGCACTTGCCCCAACATTACCTTAAGGATATACGGGCGGATCTTTATCTTTGTGGCTAAAGCCAGCGAGTTGGCACAGTAGGGGGTACAGCTGGTGGTGCATCTACCGGTCATCTCAACTTCAGCCAACCCATGGCACCTGCTGGGTCTGTGTCCCGAGACCTCCTGCCAGCAGTCAGCCTTCGACACTTCACGTGATAGCCTCAGAGTGCACCTGGCCTGGCACGGGAGTCGTGGTGACGCCGCCGTCACTTAGTGGGTGTCGGTGGTGGTGGTGGAGGAGGAGGCACGTGAAGGACGCTGCTGGGCAAGTCGGGTGTGCGGTCGCCCTCCGGCAAACAGCGGAGGGCAGAGGAGCGACGCTCACAACAGATGAGCGGAGCGCCGGGCGGTGAATTACACACGCGGTTGGCACCGTGGGAGGAGGCACAGGTGGTGAAATGTGCCAGTCATCTTGGTAGATTGCACCACCTGTGACCATGGGAATCCAGTTTACCATGGAACTCCGTTTTACCATGGGAGTGCAGTTGACCATGGGAGTGCAGTTGACCATGGGCGTCCAGTTTACCATGGAAGTTCAGTTTACCATGGAAGTCCAGTTTACCATGGAACTCCGTTTTACCATGGGAGTGCAGTTGACCATGGGAGTGCAGTTGACCATGGGCGTCCAGTTCACCATGGAAGTCCAGTTCACCATGGAAGTTCAGTTTACCATGGGAGTGCAGTTGACCATGGACGTCCAGTTTACCATGGGAGTGCAGTTCACCGTGGAAGTCCAGTTCACCATGGGAGTGCAGTTTACCATCGGAGTCCAGTTCACCATGGAAGTCCAGTTCACCATGAAAGTCCAGTTTTACCATGGGCAAGAGTCGACAACCTGCGGCTCCGGGGACGCATGGGGCTCATGAAGGAACTGTTTCGTGGCGTTTATTAATCAAGGACCGCCACCGTCTCCTGTTCAGCACGCAAGTGGCATCGCGCCACTTGAAATACTGAAGCTGTTTTCGTTTTTTTTAATACAACGAATTCGAAAATCGACAGCGGCAATGCTGACGGAGGAGGGCCTCCGTGCACATCGAGACGATCTGAGTCAGTGGCGGACAATCACATTAGCTGCTGGCTGTTGGTCGATCTCAATTTCGAGAAAGGTGGTCGTGCCGCGGTCAGCAATGATCGTCTCGCTGAGAGAGAGACAGAGGCAGACGCAGAGAGAGAGAGACAGAGAAAGACAGAGAGAGACAGAGAGAGACAGAGGCAGACGCAGAGAGAGAGAGACATACAGAGAGACACCGAGAGAGACAGAGAGAGAGACAGAGAGAGACACACAGAGAGAGACAGAGACAGACAGATAGAGACAGAGAAAGACATACAGAGAGAGACAGAGACAGACAGAGAGAGACAGAGAAAGACATACAAAGAGAGACACAGAGAGAGACAGAGAGAGACACAGAGAGAGAGAGAGAGAGATAGAGACATAGACAAACAGAGAGACAGAGAGAGAGAGAGACAGAGAGACACACACAGAGAGAGACATAGAAAGACATAGAGAGACAGAGTGAGCGACCTAAGACAAATAGAGAGAGACAGAGACAGACAGAGAGGGAGACACAGAGAAAGACAGAGAGAGACATAAAACAAACAGAGAAAGACAGAGACAGACAGAGAGAGAGAGACATAAGACAAACAGAGAGAGACAGAGACAGACAGAGAGGGAGACAGATAGATACATAGACAAACACAGAGAGAGAAAGACAGAGAGAGACATAGAGAGACAGAGAGAGACACAGAGAGACAGAGAGAGACATGGAGAAACAGAGAGAGACACAGAGAGACACAGAGAGAGACACAGAATGACAGAGAGAGAGAGACATAGAGAGACATAGAGAGACAGAGAGACACAGAATGACACAGAGAGACAGAGACATAGAAAGTGCAACATGCCGGGTAGACAACCCCTCCAGCGAGCGGACGCTCTCAAGATGGCCACGAGCGACTCAGAAAAAAACCCCAAATCACCAGCACATCTTGTTCCGTGGCTGACAAGTCACAAGTCATGTACACGCACAGCGCCTTGCCAATGTCCTGCCATCTTCTTGGTTCTCTCGGTAAAGTCACGTAGAAGGAAAATAATAAAATAATAAAAATAAAACATAATAACAGGTCTGTTGAGAAGACAGAGTCTGTCTTCTCGACAGACCTGTTCTCCACCTGAAGACGGCTGCTTGTGTTGTGGCCGAGACGTCGTGAGAATAATTTTATTATGTTTTATTTTTATTATTCTATTATTTTCCTTCTACGTGACTTTACCGAAAGAACCAAGAAGATGAATCCCTGCAGTCACGAAAGCTTTAAATCGAAATGTCCTGCCAGTTGAAGGCCTCTCCATGTCGCCTTCGTCAATGCAGCGGCGGCGGTGGTGATGGCGATGAAGGGATGCCACTGATGATGGCCGTGGGCGGGGTTCATAGCTCTCGGCCGTGACAAACCTCGAGAATTGGCTGTGTCGGGTGGTGGCGGGTTTAACGACACATTTATATTTTTACGCGAACTAACTCCACCCCTACCCCCCCAAAAAAAACAACCTGTGTTACGGATGACATCGGTCGCGAAAGCCTCCTGCCTGTTAAACAGAACGGCGATTAGTCCGCACTTGCTGTACTGCCCTGCGTTGGCGACACGAGTTTACGGTGATTCAGCAGCAGCAGCAGCCACTGCTCGGCTCAGTTGAACTCAAAGAGCCCTGACACCAAACGGTGCAATGAACAGTCCCAGAATTCTGAATGAATTGTTCTATTTAATTCAGAATTTGACGACGCACATAATGTAAAATTCTCATTCTCATGCGCAGCGATTGCTGACCGGAGTGAGGCCATCAACAATTGAGAACTCGGTTCAATCACAGCTCAGTCTACGTGAGTCTGCGGGTCTCTGTGAGTCTACAGGTCTCTATGCAAGTCTACAGGTCTCTATGCAATTCTGCGGGTCTCCATGTGAGTCTACAGGTCTCTATGTGAGTCTACGGGTCTCCACGTGAGTCTACGGGTCTCTATGTGAGTCTACGGCTCTCTATGTGAGTCACTGGTCACTGGGCTGAGTCCATCAACTCGTCAATACTTGAGAACCCAGTTCAATCACAGCTCAGTCTACGTGAGTCTGCGGGTCTCTCCGTGAGTCTGCGGGTCTCTGTGAGTCTACGGGTCTCTATGAGTCTACAGGTCCCCATGTGAGTCTACAGCTCTCTGTGAGTCTACGGCTCTCTATGTGAGTCACTGGTGACTGGGCTGAGTCCATCAACTCGTGAACACTTGAGAACCCGGTTGGATCACAACTCAGTCGGGCAGTTGAACTGCGCAACTCGAACTCTGGAGTCTCAGTGGAGTGAGTGCTGGGTGACCCCGTGTGATTATGAACTCGCTGACCCACGCAGGCGACCCCTCACCAGGGCAAATAATCCGAATGGAATTTTGCCAATCACCGCTCATCAATCAACGCTATCATCGATCAATGAATAGAAAAGCGCGCTCATCAGTGGGGGATGCAACGTAAGAGCCGTGGCCGCAAGCCACGGAATTATAATTAATTAGCCGATGAATTAATGACTCCAGGCTGCTAATTAACGACACGGAGTCACGTGGCTCGGTAGGTCAGAGGGCTTGGGGCGCGCGATCGCAGAGAGCCTGGGTTGCAATCCAGGTAAGGGGCCGTCCATAAATGACGTCACGCACCTAGGGGGGGGGTGCGGTCAGATATTATGTGACGATGTGTGACGAGGGGGGGGGGGGTGAGAAATGTGACGTCGCATCAAAATGCGCAACTTTAAATAAATATGGACAACACGTTCTACTTAATTAAATAGACTTTTTAGTAAATGTTTTATCCCACAACATCAGAGTGCAGCGGCACATTAAATACGCACTACAATGACAATAGTTGAAAACGATTTGAAGCATGTTTTATTTTTTGGGGGGGGGGGCAGAGTTTTTGTGACGTCATATTTGAGGGGGGGGGGGTCTGACTTTTTGTGACGCCGTGTGACGAGGGGGGGGGGGGGGTCAAAAAATCTAACATAATCGCGTGACGTCATTTATGGACGGCCCCTAACGGCCGCTCGCTCGACCCGGATCTCAACGAGGGACAGTCTCACTTCCTTCCCCCACGCACCTCCGATCAGCACCGTTGGCTCCGTACGGTGCGAAAGAAGTTCCGACACACGTGCGTGTGGAGCGACCCGCGGACGCGCGGACCGTAGAGAGTTTATTTACATTGGTCGGTCGCTTCACAACGACGACTTCAAGTCATCTTCTTGGTTCTTTCGGTAAAGTCACGTAGAATGGAAATAATAAAATAATAAAAATAAAACATAAAATAATTCTCACGACGTTTCGGCCACAACGCAAGCAGCCGTCCTCAGGTGAAGACCAGGTCTGTCGGGGAGACAGCGTCTGAATGAAACACCACCACGCTTGGAGTGTATATTTAAGCTGGGTTGCAAGGGGGGAAGGGCGCCTTGACAGCTTAAATAGACGCTCCAAGCCTGGTGGTGTTTCATTCAGACGCTGTCTCCCCAACAGACCTGTTCTTCACCTGAGGACGGCTGCTTGCGTTGTCGCCTAAACGTCGTGAGAATAATTTTATTATGTTTTATTACTTTATTATTTTATTACTTCCCTTCTACGTGACTTTACCGAAAGAACCAAGAAGATGAATCCCTGCAGTCACGAAAGTTTTTAATCGAAACTTCAAGTCAGCGACGACGCTGCGCGCGGAACCCGAATGGCACGACTGGCAGAGAGTCTCGGAAGCAACTCTGCGACAAGCCGCCGTTGTCTAACGCAAGCAAGAAGAAAAATAAAGTAAAGGATTGCGCTCCTGCGCCACACAGAAGGGCCATTGCCCGAAACGTTGGCTATTCTGCAAAGTCCTGTCCCCACTGATGATGTCATTACTACACCACTGATAATGTAGTCACTACACCACTGATAATGTAGTCACTACACCACTGATAATGTAGTCACTACACCACTGATAATGTAGTTACTACGTCACTGATAATGTAGTTACTACACCACTGATAATGTAGTTACTACGTCACTGATAATGTAGTTACTACACCACTGATAATGTAGTCACTACACCACTGATAATGTAGTCACTACACCACTGATAATGTAGTCACTACACCACTGATAATGTAGTCACTACACCACTGATAATGTAGTCACTACACCACTGATAATGTAGTCACTACACCACTGATAATGTAGTTACTACACCACTGGCGATGACCGTATTGGTGGTTGTTGTTGTTGTTGTCTTTGTTGCTATTGTTGTTGTTTATTGTGCTTGTGCACCACTGCCAAAGCAGCATCAACAGCCGCAGGAGCACCACCAAATTACGTTGTCTGCGAGATTTCCGATAGTAGAATGCAAGGCCATAATTATAATATTCAAAAATGCTCAAAATGTCCCCCCCCCCCCAATATATTGCTATAAAATTGATTTATGTTTACGTGATTGTGGTTATGTTTGTACTTCTATGAATCCCTAATCTCTGCCATTACATACAATGAAACAAGAAAATGTAAAAAAGAAAAAAATGTAATACAATACACTATTATAAATTATTGTAAAAAAGAAATAAAAAGTCCATCCTATGTGTTAGTGAATTTTTTTATATTTTAGGCAGAAAATTCGTTTTCAAATTCAGATTTTTTTCTGGGGGGGGGGACCCCAAACCCCCTGGAAGATTTGGGTCCCCCCCAATGTTGACTCTATGGCTACGCCCTTGGTAGAATCTATAAACTATCGTAAACTATAAACTATTTTCTTGGTTCTTTCGGTAAAGTCACGTAGAAGGGAATTAATAATATAATACAAATAAAACATTATTTTATTATGTTTTATTTTTATTATTTTATTACGTTTTATTTTATTTTTATTAATTTATTACTTCCCTTCTACGTGACTTTACCGAAATAACCAAGAAGATGAATCCCTGCAGTCACGAAAGCTTTAAATCGAAATATAATTTTTTTTTTACCAGCGATAGCTCAACGAAAGTGGTTCATCATCACGTGGACATTTCGAGCAGCCAATTACTCCGCTAAGCGTCTGATGTTGATTCGAAATGCGGAGGGAAAACCCGCAGGACCCGGAGAAAAAAAATCCACGCGACCACGGGGGGAGAGAGAGAGAGAGACACCGCAAACTCAGAATGTACAGCAGGCGTCAGCGTCGGGCTCGAAGCCACGACCTCCTACATACCAGGCGAGGTAGTTAACATCTTCTAGCCACCGTGATAATGACGATGATTAGAGACACGCAAACTCCAAACATGCAGCAGGCGTCAGGATCGAACTCACGACCTCCTGCATACCAGGCGAGGTAGTTAACATCTCCTAGCCACCGTGATGCTGATGAGAGAGAGACACACAAACTCCAAATATACAGCAGCAGGCGTCAGGATCGGGATAAAACCCACGACATCCTTCATACCAGGCGAGGTAGTTAATATATCCTAGCCACCGTGATGATGATGAAAGAGAGAGACAAGCAAACTCCAAATTTACAGCAGGCGTCAGGGTCAGGATCGAACTCACGACCTCCTGCATACCAGGCGAGGTAGTTAACATCTCCTAGCCACCGTGATGCTGATGAGAGAGAGAGAGAGACACGCAAACTCCAAATATACAGCAGCAGGCGTCAGGGTCGGGATAAAACCCACGACATCCTGCATACCAGGCGAGGTAGTTAACATCTCATAGCCACCGTGATAATGACGATGATGAGAGACACGCAAACTCCAAACATGCAGCAGGCGTCAGGATCGAACTCACGACCTCCTGCATACCAGGCGAGGTAGTTAACATCTCCTAGCCACCGTGTGTGCCCAGAAACGGGATACAGCTTGGGAAGGGGGTGCAGGGGGCGGCAGGGGGTGGCAGGGGGCACGACGACACGACGGCGATTGACACGAGGCGGTTATCGGGCCCCCCTTTTTTTGATAGGTACCAAAATAAAAAAGGAGGTTTAATGCAATTTAGAGAGCGCTTTGGGAGGAGTGGACCTATTTCCCCTCTCTCCCTCCCTCCCTCTCTCCTCTTCCCCCCTCCCTCCCTTGCCTCTCTCCGTGACTTTAAGAGAATTAATTAATTACCGGCCAATAAACATCAGTCAGAGCGCGCCCACAAATGCGGCCGGCTCGCTGCGTTCCACCAAACGGGGGCGGAGATGGGTTGGGGGGGGAGGGGAGATTTGGGGTGGGTGCGGTACGTGGGGGGTGCGGGCGGAAGAGGAGGCTAGGGGGGATGGGGTGGGATGGGGAGGGGGGAGGGTGAGAGGGATGGGGAGGGATGGGGAGGGATGGGGAAGAGGGGGATAGGGGGGAGGGGGAGGAGGGATGGGGAGGAGGAGGGATGGGGATGGGGATGGGGAGGGATGTGGAGGAGGGGGTAGGAGGGAGGGAAGTAGGAGGGATGGGGAGGGGTGAGGAGGAGAGGGATGGGGAGGAGGGAGGGTGAGAGGGATAGGGGGCTAAGGGGCGGGGGGAGGAGGGATGGGAAGGGGGGAGGATGAGAGGGATCGGGAGGGGGTAGGAGGGAGGGGAGGAGGAGGGATGGGTGAGGAGGAGAGGCGCGGGGAGGAGGGGGATAGGGGGGAGGGCAGGATGAGAGGGATGGGGCTAGGGGCGGGGGGAGCAGGGATGGGGAGGGGGCATGGGTGGAAGAGGAGGAGGCGTGGGGATGGGGTGAGGATGCGAGGCGTGCAATTGAGGACGGAGCGGCAGTGGCGTCCACAGGAGCTGCAAGTTGGCAAAGCGACTCGTGCAGGAGGGAGTGGACCAGGTTGCGTGCGGATGCGTTTTACTTGCACACATGGCTACACACTCTAGGCACATGTGTGTGTGCTACACGTGTACACACACACACCTGTGCAGATACACAACACGTGTGCTCACGTGCGCACATACACATGGACACAGCATGCGCATACGTACACTTGAATGCACACGCGCGCATGCACACATCACACACACATCACACACAGACATCACACACACACAGACACATACACACACAGACACACAGACACATCACACACACACAGACACACATCACACACAGTAACACATCACACACAGACACACATACACAGACACATCACACACATACACACACATACACATCACACACACACAGATACACATCACACACATCACACACATCACACATACACACACATCACACATACACACACATACACGCACACACATGTACATATACACACTTGTCACATACGCACGCGCGTAAACATACAAACATCCCCCGTATAGCCTTACCAGAATGTTGGGGCAAGTGCTGTTAGCGAGCACCTATGAAGGCCTGCACGGCACACGAGGGGTGGGTGGCCAGCACCACGCCCGACCGCCTTTGTCTCCCCAACGGCGATATTTGCGACACACCGCACCAGGTACTCATTTGAGGCTGAGTCGACCTAGGTTCAGATGATCGTCACTGATTTTGGCCGCGAGCGGGAATCAAATTCGGGTCGCCGGGTTCGTAGCGCAGTGCGCTAACCACTGTGCCACCGCTCCCCGTACACACACACGCGCATAGAGGTATTTACACACACACACAGACACACACAACTTAACGCAGCAACACACACGCAGAGCAGGGCGCGGCAGCTGCCCAGTGTCAACCCCCTAGGTCGACTCAACGGCTGGCAGCGGCGTTAGTATAATCACCGCCGGGGAGACAAAGGCGGCCGGACGTGGTGGTTGACCACCCCTAGCGCTGCTCGCTCACAGCACTTGCCCCTCCCCGACCCCCACTCTGTTGAAGGCTACACGGGGGATCTTTACCTGTGTGTATCACGCACGTGTCAGGCAAGTGGGAATCGAGAAGGGGGTAACCAGCACCCCCCTCCCCACCCCCCCCCCCTCGTGTTTCTTCCTTGATCCCCAAAGATCCCGGGAAACCCCCTCGGAGTTGGCAGCCGGGCTGTCTGCGGGGCCGCACGCGATGGGGTCTCTGGGAGTCGTCGTCGGAGTGTGGATCGTGATCCGCGTGGCCGCCTCACAGCGCCTCTTGAGCGGTGAGACGAGCGAGCGGTGTCATCGGTATCATCAGCAGCATCATCGGTATTATCAGCAGCATCATCATAATCACCGCCATCATCATCATCGGTATCATCATCATCATCGGTATCATCAGCATCATCATCAGAATCACCATCATCATCATCGGCATCATCAGAATCACCATCATCATCAGTATCATCAGCATGATCAGCATCATCAGCTGCAGCAGTAGCACCGGCGGTGTCATTGGGAGCACCAGCAGCATTACTCTGTGATCATCACCAGCAATAACAGCAGCATCATCAGCAGCGTCTACCATATCACTCCATCTCCCATTTCGCTCCATCTCCCATATCGCTCCAACTCCCATATCGCTCCATTTCTAATATCACTCCATCTCCCATATCGCTCCAACTCCCATATCGCTCCATTTCTAATATCACTCCATCTCCCATATCGCTCCATCTCCAATATAGCTCCATCTCCCATATCGCTCCAACTTCAATATCGCTCCATCTCCCATATCGCTCCATCTCCAATATCGCTCCACGCCCCATATCGCTCCATCTCCCATATCGCTCCACGTCCCATATAGCTTCATCTCCAATATCGCTCCGCGTCCCATATCGCTCCATCTCCCATATCCATGTCGCTCCTTTGGGCTGCCATTCCAATCCCCCCCCTGGCCATCAGCCGCCCGCCGTCCCTGGCCCTGGCGCGCGTCATGCACCACCGCGCTCGCCGTGCTGTCCGGCACCGTCGATGACGCGACACCAGTAGCGGCAGCAGCAGCGGTAGCGGCAGCAGCAGCGGTAGCGGCAGCAGCAGCACCCTGCGTGTGTTCTCTAAGCCGCGTGTCACTCGGCCACCGTCTCTCGGCGTCAATTGCGAGCATCCGCCTCTCTCCGTGCATCTTTGCGGATCGTTTCAATCGTCGTTCCATTTGCCGGCGGCTCGCGATGATTCTGTCTCTGCAGCCGCCGATGAGGTTCATGATGCTGATGATGATGCCGCTGCTGCTGCTGATTATTATTAAGGCGCCGCCGCTGCTGCTGCTGCTACTGCCGCAGCTGCCGTGATATCTGGCACGTCTAAACTCGAGCGGCGAACAAGTGTACGGTTCGAGCGCTTTTTGTTCGCGGCGATGATGATGATGAGCGGTACGCAGAGCGAAGCGTCTCGATGTGTTCCACACGGTGGATGATCGCGGACGCGTTGAATCGTCGAGGGCGTGGGGGGTCGGTCAACCCCGCGCACTCGGCTCTCACTCGAGGGCAGCCGTTTTAACAACAACAACATCAGCAACAACTTAAATCTTAAACAAAGTTTGGACGTCAAAATTGACGTTTTGAATACGGCGAGAAATGAGTGACTGTGAGATGCCTTGTTGACAACAGAATGTACAAACTGCATTGTTAAAGAGCGAATAAGGGGAGGAAATGAAACTAAACAGACGCGTTCCTTCCATCACCTATTTTCTTTATTAAGTCACTACGTGTGTTGTTGTTGTTGTCGTCTTGCGGGATACCCGCTGCTGCTGCCGCCGCTGCTGCTGCTGTGTTTGTGTACAAGTATAGAGTTGTGCGTGCGATTCCAACTATTGTGGTCAATGATACAAACAAATAAAAAATGCCTCTTCCAATTCTTCTTCTTCTTACCCGTGATGCATAGTCCTTAGCAACTCCACTGTTGGATGAATAGCTGAAGGGTGTTTTGACCATACTTCACCACGCTGGTCAGTGCGGGGGTTGTCGAAGGGAATTTGGGTGGGGGAGGTGGAGGGGGGCTTGGATCAGGATCGTTTCGCCACGGTGGCTAGGAGATGTTAACTACCTCGCCTGGTATACAGGAGCATCATGGGTTTGATACCGGCTCTGACGCCTGCTGTATATTTGGAGTTTGCGTGTCTCACTCTCTCATCATAATCACGGTGGCTAGGAGATGTTAACTACCTCGCCTGGTTACATGAGATCGTGGGTTCAAACCCGACCCTGACGCTTGCTGCTGTATATTTGGAGTTTTGTGGCGTCTCTCTCTCTCATCATCATCACGGTGGCTAGGACATGTTGACTACCTTTCAAGGTATGCAGGAGATCGTGGGTTCGAACCCGACCCTGACGCTTGCTGCTGTACATTTGGAGTTTTGTGGCGTCTCTCTCTCTCTCTCATCATCATCACGGTGGCTAGGAGATGTTGACTACCTCGCCAGGTATACAGGCAATCATGGGCTTGATACCGACCCTGACGCCTGCTGTATATTTGGAGTTTGCGGTCTCTCTCTCTTTCTCTCATCATAATCACGGTGGCTAGGAAATGTTGACTACCTCGCCTGGTCTACATGAGATCGTGGGTTCGAACCCGACCCTGACGCTTGCTGCTGTACATTTGAAGTTTGTGTCTCTCTCTCCCCAGTATTTGGCTGCTATATATTTCCACATGATAAGCCACTTCGTTGAGCTATCATTTGTGATAGCCAGGTCACTTCGGAAAAAGAGCTACATAGCTCAGTGGGGCTTTACCTGGCGAAAAAAATAAATTTTCGTTTTATTTTAGTTTAGGTTCAGATACCAGGCGCCACTGATGTTAGCCGTGGGTCGAGAATCAAATGCAGGCGGCCTGCGGGTTCTGAGCGAATCACCCCGCCATCGCTTGTCAAATGTTACCCGGACCGGTACTGGGCCTCCCGTAGATTAGCCTTAAAATGTGTAAACCTCCACTTGGTGAGACGTTGTCAACAACTGCTGATGTTGCTGCTGATGTTGTTGATGCTGCTGCTGATGTTGTTGTTGTTGATAGCGGCGAAGAATGTGCTGCTTCTGCTACCGCTGCTGTTGATGCCGTTGCTGTTGCAGCTACCGCTGCTGTTGGTGCTGCTGCTTTTGCAGATATCGCTGCTGTTGCAGCTGCTGCTGCTCTTCCCGCTGCTGCTGTTGCCACTACCGCTACTGTTGATACCGTTGCTGTTGCAGATATCGCTGCTGTTGCAGCTGCTGCTGCTGTTGGTGCTGCTGCTTTTCCCACTGCTGCTGTTGCCGCTACCGCTACTGTTGATACTGTTGCTGTTGCAGTTCCCGCTGCTGTTGCAGCTACCGCTGCTGTTGGTGCTGCTACTGCTGCCGCTACCGCTGATGTTGATGCCGCTGCTGTTTCCGCTACCGCTACTGCCGCCACCGCTGCTGCCGCCGCTGCCCCTGCTCACCGCGTGTCGCGCTGTCCCAGGCCAGGTGCTGTGCAGGCGCGGCGAGGCGGGGCCCTGCTACAAGGTGGCCTACCTGGCCGAGGCGTCGCGCCGGGTCGGCTGGAGGGAGGCGCGCAGGGCGTGCGAGGCGGAGGGCGGCGACCTCGCCAGCGTCGAGAGCGCTCACGAGCAGCGCGTCGTCGAGGTGCCCTCGCCGCCGTCGCGTTCATCAGCGTCGTTGGCTTGAACGTCGCCGTGTCGATGATCATCGCCGTGTCGATGATCATAGCCGTGTCGATAATCGCCATCGTCATCGTGTCGATGATCATCGCCGTGTCGATAATCATCATCGTGTCGATGATTGTCACCCTGTCGATGATCGTCACCATGTCGATGATCGTCACCATGTCGATGATCATCGCCTTGTCGATGATCATCGCCGTGTCGATAATCGTCACCGTGTCGATGATCGTCACCGTGTCGATGATCGTCGAAGTGTCGATAATCGCCATTGTGTCGATAACCATCACCTCCATCGTCGTCGTAGTCTCGATACTCATCATCGTCTCAATCGTCATCTCGATCTGACTTTCTGGGCCACTCCATGTAACAACCCCCTGTGTGTGTGTGTCCTGACTTCTGGGGCACGCTGCATAATAACAACCCCGATGTGTCCTGACTTTTGGGCCACGCTGCATAAGTAACAACTCAATGTCCCGATTCACGAACACGACACGGGGAGACTTCATCATCGTCATCATCATAGCGACAATTCACCCCCGCTCAGCTACTCCTGACACAATTCATCTCGCTCGATCATCCCGACATTGCATTGACAGCTGCTGCTCCACAATCTGCACCGGTGTGTTCTTTAATAATTTTCAGAGGGGGATGGCGGGGGGGCACTTTGGCTGATAAGACATCGCCAGGAGTAGTGAGGGTCGCCACACATTTTGAAACCATCGTTGGGTTTGACAGCAGCACGGTGACAATGATGATGGTGATGATGATGGGGGTGTTGTGAGAGAGACCGCAGGTCAGAGGCCGCACTAAAGGCCACCAGGGGCCCTCCAATGACCCGCGGGGCTTTGCAATGAAGAACGTTGCTCTGCAATCAACATTGGCCACGGGGATGAGATCCACATTATCTTAATTGCCGATGGGATCTCAAATCGCGTGTCTTGGGCGACCCCTAGTGTCCCAATCCCTTCGGCTACAGCGTCTCCATCCCCACCCCGCCCCTCCCTCCCACAGACATCGCCCCCAGTGGAGCCGAGAGCACCCATGAAGAATGGCCATTGCCAAAAAAGTTACCTGTTATACAGAGTGGGCCACAAGCCAGGTCACGTGAGGGTTGTTGTACAGGGTGGGCCACAAGCCAGGTCACGTGATGGTTGTTGTTCAGGGTGGGCCACTGGCCAGGTCACGTGATGGTTGTTGTTCAGGGTGGGCCACAAGCCAGGTCACGTGAGGGTTGTTGTTCAGGGTGGGTCACAGGCCAGGTCACGTGATGGCTGTTGTACAGGGTGGGTCACAGGCCAGGTCACGTGATGGTTGTTGTTCAGGGTGGGTCACAGGCCCGGTCACGTGATGGCTGTTGTACAGGGTGGGTCACAAGCCAGGTCACGTGATGGTTGTTGTTCAGGGTGGGCCACAAGCCAGGTCACGTGAGGGTTGTTGTACAGGGTGGGTCACAAGCCAGGTCACGTGAGGGTTGTTGTTCAGGGTGGGCCACAAGCCAGGTCACGTGAGGGTTGTTGTACAGAGTGGGTCACAAGCCAGGTCACGTGAGGGTTGTTGTTCAGGGTGGGTCACAGGCCAGGTCACGTGAGGGTTGTTGTTCAGGGTGGGCCACAAGCCAGGTCACGTGAGGGTTGTTGTTCAGGGTGGGTCACAAGCCAGGTCACGTG
Source organism: Lethenteron reissneri (assembly GCF_015708825.2). Taxonomy (NCBI): domain Eukaryota; kingdom Metazoa; phylum Chordata; class Hyperoartia; order Petromyzontiformes; family Petromyzontidae; genus Lethenteron; species Lethenteron reissneri. Next base: position 8,925,286 of record NC_083791.1, read on the forward strand.
AGGGTTGTTGTTCAGGGTGGGTCACAGGCCAGGTCACGTGATGGTTGTTGTTCAGGGTGGGCCACTGGCCAGGTCACGTGATGGTTGTTGTTCAGGGTGGGCCACAAGCCAGGTCACGTGAGGGTTGTTGTTCAGGGTGGGTCACAGGCCAGGTCACGTGATGGCTGTTGTACAGGGTGGGTCACAGGCCAGATCACGTGATGGTTGTTGTTCAGGGTGGGTCACAGGCCCGGTCACGTGATGGCTGTTGTACAGGGTGGGTCACAAGCCAGGTCACGTGATGGTTGTTGTTCAGGGTGGGCCACAAGCCAGGTCACGTGAGGGTTGTTGTACAGGGTGGGTCACAAGCCAGGTCACGTGAGGGTTGTTGTTCAGGGTGGGTCACAAGCCAGGTCACGTGAGGGTTGTTGTTCAGGGTGGGTCACAAGCCAGGTCACGTGAGGGTTGTTGTTCAGGGTGGGCCACAAGCCAGGTCACGTGAGGGTTGTTGTACAGAGTGGGTCACAAGCCAGGTCACGTGAGGGTTGTTGTTCAGGGTGGGTCACAGGCCAGGTCACGTGAGGGTTGTTGTTCAGGGTGGGCCACAAGCCAGGTCACGTGAGGGTTGTTGTTCAGGGTGGGTCACAAGCCAGGTCACGTGAGGGTTGTTGTTCAGGGTGGGTCACAAGCCAGGTCACGTGATGGTTGTTGTTCAGGGTGGGTCACAAGCCAGGTCACGTGAGGGTTGTTGTTCAGGGTGGGTCACAAGCCAGGTCACGTGGGGGTTGTTGTTCAGGGTGGGCCACAAGCCAGGTCACGTGATGGTTGTTGTTCAGGGTGGGTCACAAGCCAGGTCACGTGATGGTTGTTGTACAGGGTGGGTCACAAGCCAGGTCACGTGAGGGTTGTTGTTCAGGGTGGGCCACAAGCCAGGTCACGTGAGGGTTGTTGTTCAGGGTGGGTCACAAGCCAGGTCACGTGAGGGTTGTTGTTCAGGGTGGGTCACAAGCCAGGTCACGTGATGGTTGTTGTTCAGGGTGGGTCACAAGCCAGGTCACGTGAGGGTTGTTGTTCAGGGTGGGTCACAAGCCAGGTCACGTGGGGGTTGTTGTTGAGGGTGGGCCACAAGCCAGGTCACGTGATGGTTGTTGTTCAGGGTGGGTCACAAGCCAAGTCACGTGATGGTTGTTGTACAGGGTGGGTCACAAGCCAGGTCACGTGATGGTTGTTGTTCAGGGTGGGTCACAAGCCAGGTCACGTGATGGTTGTTGTTCAGGGTGGGTCACAAGCCAGGTCACGTGAGGGTTGTTGTTCAGGGTGGGCCACAAGCCAGGTCACGTGAGGGTTGTTGTACAGGGTGGGTCACAAGCCAGGTCACGTGATGGTTGTTGTTCAGGGTGGGTCACTGGCTAGGTCACGTGATAGTTGTTGTTCAGGGTGGGTCACAAGCCAGGTCACGTGAGGGTTGTTGTTCAGGGTGGGTCACAAGCCAGGTCACGTGAGGGTTGTTGTTCAGGGTGGGTCACAAGCCAGGTCACGTGATGGTTGTTGTTCAGGGTGGGTCACAAGCCAGGTCACGTGAGGGTTGTTGTTCAGGGTGGGTCACAAGCCAGGTCACGTGAGGGTTGTTGTTCAGGGTGGGTCACAAGCCAGGTCACGTGATGGTTGTTGTACAGGGTGGGCCACAAGCCAGGTCACGTGATGGTTGTTGTTCAGGGTGGGTCACAAGCCAGGTCACGTGATAATTGTTGTACAGGGTGGGCCAAAAGTTAGCAGGTCGTGTGTTCGGTCCCGACCCTGACGCCTGGGCAACTGTGATAAATGAGCTTTATAGTCTAAATACAGATTCTGATTCTGTATCGTTGTAGTTGGCGTGTTCTCCCTCTCCTGGTGGTGGTGGCAATGATCTTTCTCCGGTGTTTCGACCCCACAATGAGAAACAACATGGATCTAGGTCGGTGTTCTTCATGGCAAGGCCCGCGGGCCACTGGCGGTCCCCCATGGTGGCCTTTAGTGAGGCCTTTTAGTGAGGCCCCCTCACGTGCAACCCCCCAACACAAAACACCACCCATCATCATCACCATCATCATCATCACCATCATCATCATCACCATCATCGTCATCGTCACCATCGTCACCATCATCACCATCAACACCACCATCATCATCACCATCATCGTCATCGTCACCATCATCACCATCACCACCACCATCACCACCATCATCACCATCATCATCACCATCATCACCACCATCATCATCACCATCATCATCATAATCATCATCACCATCATCATCATCACCATCATCATCACCATCATCACCATCATCATCACCATCATCACCACCATCATCATCACCATCATAATCATCATCACCATCATCATCATCGTCACCATCACCATCATAACCATCATCATCACCATCACCATCATCATCGTCATCGTGCTGCCGTCAAATCCAAAGATTGTTTAAAAATGTGTGGTGGCCCACACACTACTGATGACGTGGCGGGTTTAACGGCACATTTATATTCACGCAATCTAACCCCCCAAAAAACCTGTATTATGGATACAAATAATTCAGTTCAGTTTAACACGCGTATCGATTGTTTGGCTGCTGCTACTGTATACATTCCCACATATGATGATAAGCCACTTCGCTGAGCCATCATTTGTAATAGCCAGGTCGCTTCTGAAAAAGAGCTCTATAGCTCAACAGGGCCTTACCTGGTGAAATAAAAAATAATTAGTTAACCCCCCCCACCCCATTCTGTGTGTTTCTGTCCACAGGCGCTGGTGAGCGGCGTCGCTGGGGGGGCTGACGGAGACTTCTGGATCGGACTGCGGAGAGAGGATGGGGGCGCGAGGTCACGGCGGGGTGGGGGGCTCGGTGGGGGGCTGGTGGCGGCGTGCGAAGATCTGTACGCGTGGAGCGATGGCAGCCGAGCATCGTACCGGTGTGCAGAGAGACGCACGAGACGAGACTGCACCGATCTAGATCTCGCAGCACGAGATTACACTGATCTAGATCTCGCTGCACGAGACTACACTGATCTAGATCTTGCTGCACGAGGTCCCTTATTGCATGGCTGTCATTGCTCCCTTGACTTAATCCAATACGATCACAAACACTACTCATCAACCAAAATCCCGAACCCTGTGCCGAACCCAAACTGAAACCTCTAACTCGAAATCCTAACCCACACCCCGAATCTAAGCAAAATTCTAAACTCCATCCTTAACCCTAACCCCAACCCTATCTATCTATCTATCCGCACACATAGGGCTGCCAACTGTGACCGAAGCTATTCCGGAAAGTTTTTTTTAAATAATTACTAATTAATTTTCATTAAAAAATAAATCCCATTTTTTAAAATATCCCAGATTGCTTTCGCTAAAAGTCACCTGGAATAGATCGAATGTCAATTTGCTGGAGTCAACTCCCGGGGCGGATCCGGGATGGTTGGTAACTCCACGCAAGCCTCGGTTGGCCTCACCGCGCCCATGAACAAATCTCCCGTGGGCATCCCCACACCAAATGGGGCGCCACGGTGGCTAGGAGATGTTAACAACCTCGCCTGGTGTACAGGAGGTCGTGGGCTTTGATCCAGACCCTGACGCCTGTATATTTGTATTTTGCGTCTTGATACAGCAATCGTGCTGTGACGGTTCCACCTGAAGACGGAAGCTTGTGTTGCCTCCGAAACCTCGTGATTTTATTTTTTTTTTATTTTACTTTTTTATTTTTTTTATTTTTTACCTACGTGACTTTATCGAAAAAACCTAAGAATATGAATATTTTGCGTCTCTCTCTCACTCTCTGTCCCCGTGGTCGCGCGGATTTTTCCTTCCACATGAAGGATCGGCGTCACGCGTTCAGAGTATTTGCCCGCTACACATTCCCACGTGGTGATGAGAAGCCACTTCGCTGAGCCATCATTTTGATTTGCCAGCTCGCTTCTGAACAAAAAAAGAGCTACACAGCTCAGTGGGGAGAGGGGGGGGGCTTACCTGGCACAATAAAATATAAAGCGGGAATTCCTATTGTCCCGGCTGACTGACCGAGGTGGTAATTTTCATCACACTCTCTCTCCCACGCCCCCCTCCGCCCCAAGGAAGTGGTACGCGGACGAGCCGTCGTGTGGGAGCGAGGTCTGCGTGGTGATGTATCACCAGCCCACGGCGGCTGAGGGGTTCGGGGGACCCTACATGTACACGTGGAACGACGACCGCTGCAACATGAAGCACAACTTCATCTGCAAGTACGGCGGCGGCGGAGGTACGGGCGCGATCGTCACCATCACGGTGGCGAGGAGGTGTTGACTACCTCGCCTGGTATACAGGAGGTCGTGGGTTCGATCCCGACCCTGGAAATTGTATGTTTGGAGTTTGTGTGTCTCTCTTATCATCACCATTACGTTGGCTAGGAGATGTTGACTACCTCGCCTGGTATGCAGAAGGTCGTGGGTTCGATCCCAGCCCTGGCAACTGTATATTTGAAGTTTGCGTGTCTCTCTCATCATCATCATCACGGTGGCTATGATATGTTAATTGCCTCGCCTGGAATACACGAGGTCATGGGTTCGATCCCGACGCTGACGCCTGCTGTATATTTGGAGTTTGCGGTGTCTCTCTCTCCCCGTAGGTCGCGTTGATCTTTCTCCGGGGCCTCGGGTCTTTCCCCTCCACATTTAGAATCAACGTCACGCGTTTAGAGTATTTGGCTGCTGCTAGACATTTCCGCGTGATAAGCCACTTCGTTGAGCTATCATTTGTGGTAAATCGCTCACATAGCTCAGTGGGCCTAACCTGGTAAAAAAATTATTTTAAAATAAATAATAACAACAACTACAGCCCCACCAACTCTCTCTACCGTGATGATGTGAAGTGGTCAGGACCATCTGAGCGAGTCTCCGGGCTCTCTGCGAGTCTACGGTTAACTTGAGTCTGTGGGTCTCCATGCAAATGTCCGGGTCTCTCTGTGCGAGTCCGATGAGGCTGGTTGTTGGAATCACCAGCGGAACGTCGCACTCGAATTGTAAATATCGTGGGTTTACTCAGTGCCCGATTATCCTCGTAGCAAAAGTAGCTACATATGTAGTAGCTACATATGTAGTAGTATGTAGTAGCTACACGTGTAGTAGCTGCATGTGTAGTAGCTACGGGCCCCGCACTTTCAAGGGCCCTACGTTAAATGCTTTCAAGCTATCAATTCCGGTTCAGTGATTCTGCACTTGCTCTATTACTATAGTATTATACCGCCTTGGATTTTATGAACGACTGGGTGTTTAACGTTAGCGATTTGTCGTATTATCCGGCTGTATAGCAAACAAAAAAATACAATTACTTTACTATACAAGTTAAAAATGTGTGTTTTATTTTAGGGGTTTATTTATTTATTTAGGGCCCCTTTATAACATATGCTACAGGCCCCGCGCTCGTTTCATCCGGCACTGGGTTTACTCTCCAACGCACAACCCGCTTAGTGCTGAAGTAGTTCACTAATTGGGCACCTTCTTGTTGACGTGACAACCCTTACTAATTGGCCGCGCGGTTGGGTGATGGTTGCGGGTTAACGACACATTCACATTGGCGCGATCCAACCCAACAATTTTTCGGAGCTTTTATTCTGAAATCCTGAAGGTCGCCTCTACGCAAAAAGCCACTGGCGGTCAAACCTCGCGTCGCCACCACCACCACCACTACCACCACCACCACCATCCGGCAGAGGGGCGGGTGGGTGGTGATGCTTTACAAAACCCGGGGTCGGAACTTTCGGGCAGCCTCCTCAACCCCCGGAGACTACCCGGACCTCGCTCCGGAGCTGCTGATTTCGTTGCGTCGACTTTTGTTTTTATTTGTTCACCCCCCCACCCCCCCCCCCCCGGTGGTTCACCATCGCCCCCCCCCCCACCCCCCAACCCCGTGCGTGGCGTTCATCGGCTGATTCCCACCTCGCTCGTCGCTCTCCACCAGCAGGGAACGGAACGGCCGCATCGACGGCGACGACGTCTGCCCCCAACGCCTCCGGTAAACAAACGCAAGCAAAAAAAGAGAAAGCACGGAACGCATCTCGACTCAAAGGTCACCCGCTCCGCCGATGTGACCTTTCACCACCGTTTCCTCAATTTCGCCCCCGGGTGTAAATTGCCCCCCCCCCCCCTCTTGCGGCGTCCCGAGTGTCCGGTCGTGTCGTTACGCGAGAGCGCGATGTCGATAGCTTGAAAGAATTTAGTGCGGGGCTCTTGAAAGTGCGGGGCCCGTAGCTATGTAGTAGCTACTACGTACTACTACATGTGTATTAGTAGCTACTACATACTACTACATATGTAGTAGCTACTACATACTACTACATATGTAGTAGCAGCTACTACTACATATGTAGTAGCTACTACATATGTAGTAGTAGCTGCTGCTACATATGTAGCTACTTTTGCTACGAGGATAATCGGGCACTGAGTAAACCCACGATATTTACAATATCGCGCGTAGCCCTAAGATCTAAGACTGGTTGGGGGTGAGGGGGGGATGGGGACAACATTGTGATGGTGACGATGGTGACGTACGTACGTGTGTATGTGTGTACGGTGAACTTCTTTCGCGCCGTACGTAGCCAACCGTGCGAATCGGAGGTGCGGGGGGGGGGGGAAGGACAACAAACTAAACACAAAAAAAGTTCAAAGAAGTGAGTTTGTCGATCTAGATGATGATGATAATGATGATTTAAAAGTGCATCACAGCTCCCAACGGCTTCCTGATATCGGAAAGGAAGAACGTTCCAGACGGCCGCACGAGCAACAACGCATCGTGTGCCGTGCCAGCCTTCTTAAGACGCTACTCCCCTATCAGCACTTGTCCCAACGGTCTGCTAAGTCTTTACCGGGGAAGGGGGGTATCTTTACCTTTGCTTGTGTGTGTGCGTGCGTGCGTGCGTCACACAGACATTGCTCCCACGCCCCTGGCACCCCCAGGGCCTCCTGACCCCAACTTCGCCGCCGACGGATTTGGTGAGCACCAACTCAGCACTCCTCACCCACCTTCGCCACGCGTCGAACGAACACGCCGCCGGCTGACAAACACCCCCGGATCGTTGTTATTGCGCACGCGAAGCAATTTGGCGCGTGGCCGGGCTTTTCGCGACCGACATTGTTGTTGTTTTGTTAAAGGTTTAGATCGCGTAAACCCGCCACCACCACCACCCCACACGCAGGCAGGCAAACGAGTGAGGTTTGGCACGTGAACAAAAACGTGGCCAATTCGTGACGAGTGCAGCAACACCGGTGTGTCGGAGAGCAAATGCACGACATTTGGGGCCGTCCATAAATGACGTCACGCTGCAGCAGTAGCAGCAGCCACAGCAGCAGCAACAGCAGCAGCCCCAGCAGCAGCAGCAGTAGCAGCAGCAGTAACAGCAACAGTAGTAGTAACAGCAGTAGCAGCAGTAGCAGCAGCAGCAGTAACAGCAACAGTAGTAGTATCAGCAGAAGCAGCAGCAGCAGCAGCAGAAGACACGTGCTGAGCCACCACCACCACCACCCCCGCCCAGCGTGATCGTGTGGGTTGTCTCCTCTATGCTAGACTCAGCCTCAACTGTATGGATGCCGAACTTCCTTCGCACCGTACACAGCCAACCGTGACACGCGCGACTCGTTCACGTACGCTGGTGCGGTGTGTGTGTGTGTGTAAAACTTCGCGACCGGGGAGACAAAGGTGACCGGGCGTGGTTTGACGGCCACCCACATCCCTCGTGTGCCGTGCGGCTCACGCCACTTGCCCCCCTCCCCCCCCCAACAGTCTGTTAGAGGCTACACCGGCTGGGAACTTTGTCTTTGTCTTTGTCGAGGCAGGTTCCGTGCACCACCTCCTGTTTGTGGCGATTCCCGCGGTCCCCCTGGCGCTCATCCTGCTCATCGCTTCGGGCCTCCTCTGCGCACGCATCTTCTCGCAGTGGTGAGCGTCCCTGTGTGTGTGTCCGTGTGTGTGTGTGTGTATGTGTCCCTGTGTGTGCGTCCCCGTGTGTGTGTCTGTGTGTGTGTCCCCGTGTGTGTGTGTCCGTGTGTGTCTGTGTGTGTGTGTGTCCGTGTGTGTGTGTCCCTGTGTGTGTCCGTGTGTGTGTGTCCGTGTGTGTGTGTCCCTGTGTGTGTGTGTCCATGTGTCTGTGTGTTCGTCTGTGTGTGTGTCCGTGTGTGTGTCCGTGTGTGTCCCTGTGTGTGTGTGTGTCCGTGTGTGTGTCCGTGTGTGTGTGTCCCTGTGTGTGTGTCCGTGTGTGTGTGTCCGTGTGTGTGTCCGTGTGTGTGTGTCCCTGTGTGTGTGTCCGTGTGTGTGTGTCCCCGTGTGTGTGTGTCCGTGTGTGTGCGTCCCTGTGTGTGTGTCCGTGTGTGTGTGTCCGTGTGTGTGTGTCCCTGTGTGTGTGTCCGTGTGTGTGTGTCCGTGTGTGTGTGTCCCTGTGTGTGTGTGTGTCCATGTGTCTGTGTGTCCGTCTGTGTGTGTGTCCGTGTGTGTCCCTGTGTGTGTGTGTCCGTGTGTGTGTCCGTGTGTGTGTGTCCCTGTGTGTGTGTCCGTGTGTGTGTGTCCGTGTGTGTGTCCGTGTGTGTGTCCCTGTGTGTGTGTCCGTGTGTGTGTGTCCCCGTGTGTGTGTGTCCGTGTGTGTGCGTCCCTGTGTGTGTGTCCGTGTGTGTGTGTCCGTGTGTGTCCCTGTGTGTGTGTGTCCGTGTGTGTGTCCGTGTGTGTGTGTCCCTGTGTGTGTCCGTGTGTGTGTGTCCGTGTGTGTGTCCGTGTGTGTGTGTCCCCGTGTGTGTGTCCGTGTGTGTGTGTCCCTGTGTGTGTGTCCGTGTGTGTGTGTCCCTGTGTGTGTGACCGTGTGTGTGTGTCCGTGTGTGTGTGTCCCTGTGTGTGTGTCCGTGTGTGTGTGTCCGTGTGTGTGTGTCCCTGTGTGTGTGTCCATGTGTCTGTGTGTCCGTCTGTGTGTGTGTCCGTGTGTGTCCCTGTGTGTGTGTGTCCGTGTGTGTGTCCGTGTGTGTGTGTCCCTGTGTGTGTGTCCGTGTGTGTGTGTCCGTGTGTGTGTCCGTGTGTGTGTGTCCCTGTGTGTGTGTCCGTGTGTGTGTGTCCCCGTGTGTGTGTCCGTGTGTGTGTGTCCCTGTGTGTGTGTCCGTGTGTGTGTGTCCCTGTGTGTGTGACCGTGTGTGTGTGTGTGTCCGTGTGTGTGTGTCCCTGTGTGTGTGTCCATGTGTCTGTGTGTGTGTGTGTCTGTGTGTGTGTGTCCGTGTGTGTGTCCGTGTGTGTGTGTGTCCGTGTGTGTGTGTCCGTGTGTGTGTCCCTGTGTGTGTGTCCGTGTGTGTGTGTCCCTGTGTATGTGTGTGTGTGTCCGTGTGTGTGTGTCCCTGTGTGTGTGTCCCTGTGTGTGTCCGTGTGTGTGTGTGTGTTTGCCTGTGTGCCTGTGTGTCCGTCTGTTTGTGTGTGTCCGTGTGTCCGTGTGTGTGTCCGTGTGTGTGTGTCCGTGTGTGTGCGTCCGTGTGTGTGTCCGTGTGTGTGTGTGTCCGTGTGTGTGTGTCCGTGTGTGTGTGTCCGTGTGTGTGTCCGTGTGTGTGTGTGTCCGTGTGTGTGTGTCCGTGTGTCCGTGTGTGTGTGTCCGTGTGTGTGCGTCCGTGTGTGTGCGTCCGTGTGTGTGGGTGTGTCCGTGTGTGAGTGTCTGTGTGTGTGTCCCTGTGTGTCCATGACCTCCTGCCAGCCAGCCTTCGACAATTCACGTGGCCTCAAGGTGCACATGTCCTGGCACAAGCGTCGTGGTGACGTCACCGCCACTTAGTGGCGAATGGCGGTTGTTGTCCCTCACTCTCTGCATGTGTGTCTGCCTATGTTGTTTCCGTGCCTGTGTTTTATCCTTAATGCCTACCTGATGATGGTTGCTTGTGTTGCAACCGAAACGTCGTATTCTATTATTATTTGATTTTCGACGCGACTTTACCGAAAGAACCAAAGAGTAATTCCTGCAGTCGCAAAGCTTCGAATCGAGTTTGAGGTATCTACGACTTGGGAGCTGTAGTCAGGGCCGGATTCAGAGATGAAGTAAAAAGTTATTTCGTTTGTGAACGCTGAATTTTATTTGTTGTTATCCTTGTAAAAATCTATTTTAATTTTTTATTTAACTTTGTTTTCCTTTTGAAAATATTACTGGGGGGGGGTGGCATCACAGTAACCTGTAGCCAAGGGGTCCACACAATCTTCACCCGGCCCTGACTGCGGCGGCTGCATTTAGCGAAAGCGGAGTGACCCCCTACAGCGTTAAATGTTCGAGACCGTGAGCACAACGACGACGACGATGCGATCAGTCGCGAGAGTGAGAGGGCCCGCGATGCACAACAAGCGCGAGACAACTCAAACACAGCGCGCCCCACCTGACCGATCAATGCGCCGCGGTACATTCTGCGCCTTCCCGGCATCTCTCGCAGGCGCAGGAAAGGGCCTCACCAGAGCCACACGCCGCACCTGGCCAGCCTGTGGCTCTCTCCGGCACGGAGTCCAAGTCCCGACATCCACGGCGTTATCCGGGATCAGGCGACGGCGGCAGCGGCGTCGTTCGGCGCGCCTCCGGACGTCAGCTCGTTCCGTCGCCGCTCCGAGTCTCTGGGTCCCAGCGTTGGAGGTGGCGGTGGTGGTGGCGGTGGTGCTGGTGGTGGTGGCTCCAGCAGCAGCAGCAACAGCAGCAGCAACAGCAGCAGCAGCAGTATCTCGGGCCGCTATGACAACATCAAGTGCGGGGTCAGAGAAACGGCGGTGGTCTGACGAGAGCGTAAACTGTTTAAACGACTGAACAATTTCACGTTTATTTATTTTCAATTTTGTACTAGGCAAGGCCACACTGAGCTGCTACATAGCTTGTTTTCTCAGAAGCGACCTGGCCACAAATGATAGCTCAACCAAGTGGCTCGTCATCACGTGGCATTTCATAGCGGCCAAATACGCGGCTAAACGTGTGATACTCTTCGGGTTTTTCGGTAAAGTCACGTGGGTAAAAATAAATAATACAAATAAATAATAAAACTAATAGAAATAATAATAGATATAAAATAATAAATCACGACGTTTCGGAGGCAACACAAGTCTCCGTCATCAGGTGGGACCGTCACAGCTGAATTTACTGTATTAATTCACTTAATTGATACACTTGAGACAGTAAATTCAGCTGTGACGGTCCCACCTGATGACGGAGACTTGTGTTGCCTCCGAAACGTCGTGATTTATTATTTTATTTCTATTATTATTCCAAATATTTTATTATTTAATTTTATTATTTCTTTTTACGTACGTGACTTTACCGAAAAAACCTAAGAGTATGAATCCTTGCAGTCACGAAAGCTTCAAATCTAGAATTAAACGTGTGATGTTGATTCTAAATGTGGAGGCGGGTGGAAGGGGGGGGGGATTAAACGGAGGACCCGGAGAAAAATCCACGCGACCACGGAGAGAGAGACACCGCAAACTCCAAATATCTACCAGGCATCAGGCGAGGTAGTTAACATCTCAGCATCGTGGCCAGTGTATGTGACACAGGGCATCCACACTTTGATTGTATTTCCCACTGCAGACTTGTTTTCTCAGCCAGTGCGTGCGATTTGAGTTATGAAAGCTGTGCAGCGATAATAAAGAACGCGTCAATGAATCCTGTGCTGTACCGTCACCCGAACGCAGAGTCCAATTGTCAGACAGTCCAGGTCAAACCGGGAAGGGCGGTAACCCTCTCCTGTGAAAGGTGGTCAGTGGTAGCAGTTGCAACACTATCATCAGCTTCCCCTTCATCATCAAGTTGCAGAAAGATTGATGGATTAGCTGCTGCTGCTGCTGGATCATCGTCACAATCAGTTGCATAGTAGTCAGCAGCTGTTGGAGGATTATCTTCAATGATCATGATCATCATCATCAGCAGCATCGACGTAATTCGCATTGGCGTCATGAATCCCATCGGCAGCTGTAGCAGCAGTAGCAGCAGCTGTAGCAGAAGCAGTTGTAGCAGCAGCAATTGTAGCAGCAGCAGTTGTAGCAGCAGCTGTAGCAGCAGGAGCAGCAGCTGAGTTCGATTCCTGCTCACAGCCAACACCCAGTGACGATTATCTGTCATGAGCCTCCTCTAGGTCGACTCAGCCTCAAATGAGTACCTGGCGTGGTGCGTAAACATCATCACTCGGGAGACAAAGTCGTCCGGGCGTGGGTGCTGGCCACCCACCCCCTCGTGTGCCGTGCCGCCCTTAATAGCTGCCGCTCGCTAGCAGCACTTGCCCTAATAGTCTATTGAACGCTACACGGGGGATCTTTGTCTTTGGCTGCTCGCTGCTGTGCATCAGGGGTCGGCAGCTTGCGGCAGCGGCGGCTCTTGAAGGACCGCTGCTTCGTGCCGTTGTGTGTCGAGGCACACACGCCGCGTCAACCCCATAGGGTTCATACTCTTAGTTCTTTCGGTAAAGTCACGTAGGTAAAAAATGAAATTAAAATTAATAAAAAATAAAAACAATAAAATCACGACGTTTCGGAGGCAACACAAGCTTCCGTCTTCAGGTGAAACTGTCACAGCAAAAAAAACTGTATCAAGTGGAGAGAAGTCCCAAGAGGTACGGACCTTATATACTGGTTAAGGGGGGAGTTGTGAGATGGTCAGTACTGCTGCTGGAACTGAGCCTTTGTAATGTAGATGGAATATGTAGATAAGCCAGCTAGGATTAAGCCGGAAGCTTGTGTTGCCTCCGAAACGTCGTGATTTTTTTATTTTTTATTTTTTTATTAATTTTAATTTCATTTTTTACCTACGTGACTTTACCGAAAGAACTAAGAGTTTGAATCCTTGCAGTCACGAAAGCTTCAAATCTAGAACCCATAGGGTTCAACTCCGCGTTCTTGCACGGGGGAAATTGAGTTTGCAGGTCCACGCGCCGTGCAGCCGCTTGAATACGGGCAGTAACACGTTTTTGTTTTTCGGCTATTTGTGTTTCTCCATCGCGATGGGGCTTTGTAGGATGAACGATGATATTTCTAAGGGGCACGGGGTGACCAACGAGGTCTGAATTAGTCTGTAGTAAGGGAGGGGCACTGATAAGGGGTTGACAGGGATGTAGTAGTGTATAGTGTAGTGCATAGTGTAGTGTATAGTGTAGTGTATAGTTGTGTATAGTGTAGTGTATAGTGTAGTGTATAGTAGTGTATAGTGTAGTGTATAGTGTAGTGTAGAGTGTAGTGTATAGTGTAGTGTATAGTAGTGTAGAGTGTAGTGTATAGTGTAGTGTATAGTGTATAGTGTAGTGTATAGTAGTGTAGTGTATAGTATAGTGTAGTGTAGAGTGTAGTGTATAGTGTAGTGTATAGTGTAGTGTATAGTAGTGTAGTAGTGTATAGTGTAGTGTATAGTGTAGTGTATAGTGTAGTGTATAGTGTAGTGTATAGTGTAGTGTATAGTAGTGTATAGTGTAGTGTATAGTAGTGTATAGTGTAGTGTATAGTGTAGTGTATAGTAGTGTATAGTGTAGTGTATAGTGTAGTGTATAGTGTAGTGTAGAGTGTAGTGTATAGTGTAGTGTATAGTAGTGTATAGTGTAGTGTATAGTGTAGTGTATAGTAGTGTATAGTGTAGTGTATAGTGTAGTGTATAGTGTAGTGTATATGATGAACGTTGAGGTTAATAATGGGCACGGGGTGACCAACGAGGTCTGCATTGGTCTGTAAGAAGGTAGCGCACTGACAAGGAGTTGCCCGCTATGTTAAGGACCCACCGTCTCGTATTCGCATCGTTCATTGGTGAATCCTCGTCATCCCCGATGGGACACAAGGCCGCCACGACGTCACCTGCACTTATTCCCGTCTTCGTATCCACCACGTGGCATTGAAATATCGAGTTTTTTTTCTTAAATTTTTTTGCCCGGTCGAATTCGACCAAAATTTTTTTTGGGCTCTTCTCGATCTACATTTTTGTGCGTTTACCCAGCGCCCCTTCGCTCTGTACGAACAGATGCCACTCGCTAACAGCACTTGGACCCCCAAACAATCTTCTGAAAGCGATACGGGGGGGGTGGGTGGCGGTGTGTGGGATGGGCGGGGTGTGTGGGATTCTTTGCCTTTTACAGCAGCCGAGGGGAGGAGGCGGTGGAGGTGGCGGCGGCGGCGGCGAGGGGAACACGAGCGAGAGCGGCTGCGGGACTCTGGCGAGCGTGGCCGGCTCGGAGGGGCGCCGCGCCACCGACTCGTGGCCACGCCGCGCCGCCTTCTACGGCACCGGCGACGGCGGCCGGAGACTCGAAGGCAGCGGCGACTCCGGGTGGATCGACAGCGATGGCTGCTACTGAGAGTGACCGGGGGGGGGGGTAGGCAGGGGGGTTGACTTGCAGCTCCCACCCCGCGGACCCCCCCCCCCCCACCACCTAGCCCCTCTCCCAGGTAGCGCAGGCTACGAGTTCGAGGGGGCCCAACTTGACTAACCACCGGATTGTGGAGCTGTTTAAGCGGCTTGCGTTTTGCGAGCGCCCCCCCTACAGCGCTAAATGTTCGAGACCGTGAGCGCAACGACGATGCGGTTAGACAGGCGAGAGAGGAGTCTGTGATCTACAGTAGCCTGGGTGTGACCGTGCGAGACCAATCACAGTATTGGGGCCCCCCCTGATCGATTGCTGCACCCCTTGAGCTGTTCATGTAGTTACTACGTCACTGATAATGTAGTTACTACGTCACTGATAATGTAGTTACTACGCCACTGATAATGTAGTTACTACGCCACTGATAATGTAGTTACTACACCACTGATAATGTAGTTACTACATCACTGATAATGTAATTACTACGTCACTGATAATGTAGTTACTACATCACTGATAATGTAGTTACTACGCCACTGATAATGTAGTTACTACGTCACTGATAATGTCGTTACTACACCACTGATAATGTAGTTACTACACCACTGATAATGTAGTGACTACACCACTGATAATGTAGTTACTACGTCACTGATAATGTAGTTACTACGTCACTGATAATGTAGTTACTACGCCACTGATAATGTAATTACTACGTCACTGATAATGTAATTACTACGCCACTGATAATGTAGTTACTACGCCACTGATAACACTGGGCAACAAAAAAAATTCTGGCCTGGACTTTTGCAGCTGTTTTAGACTTATTTCAGGGCGCTGATTCCAAATCTGATCTCAGATTTGCTCTATCACATCATTTTTATGCTATCGGCATACCCCATTTTCATTGATTTTACCCGAAATTAACTCCGTCACTTATGATTGCAAGTTGTTGCGAGTCAGTGACTGCTTTAGTGTTAAAATATGGTGCTGTATTTTGAGGATAGTGTGTTTATAATATCATTTTATGTAGATATCCACATCTATTTAATATTTTCTTCTGCAGTTTATATTCAAAATGCAATATTTGATATCTCAAAAACCTGATGTGATAGACAAAAAAACTGATGCCAGATTTGGAATCAGCACCCCAAAATTACCTTCAAACCGTTGGAATACCTTATGCCAGAAAAAGTGTGTTGACCAGTGATAAATAATCGAAAACACAAATTAAGTTCGACAACTACTTTGTTTCATCAAACCCCTATGTATGTATTAACATTATACATTTTACAACGACTGCGAGATGAGACCGCCAGTGACGTCGTTCCCTTCCACGCAGCTCCCTGATTTCATACAAGAGAC
The DNA here is from genome assembly GCF_015708825.2 of Lethenteron reissneri. NCBI lineage: Eukaryota > Metazoa > Chordata > Hyperoartia > Petromyzontiformes > Petromyzontidae > Lethenteron > Lethenteron reissneri. The sequence goes on from NC_083791.1 coordinate 8,940,962, forward strand.
TGCCGCTCGGCAGGCAGCTGAAGTTTAAAGCACGGAGTTGACTTCCCCGAACTGCTGGGATGAGGGTTAAAGGTTGACATACTCACTGGAAAATATCCGTAACCGCTGAGCGGGAGGGGGTGGGGATATATTGATCCACGTTCGTTTGCCAAGGGAAGCAATGAGTCATGCAGGCCTTCTCAAGCAGTCGGGCAACGGTGGTGACTAGGCAGGTGACTTCTGCCTGTGATCCAGCGCTGTTGCAGGAGGTAGCAGCAGCAGCAGCAGCAGCGAGGGTTAGTGGATCACGGTGGCTCGCGTTGTTGTGAAACTCCCCTTCTCACCGCGGGTGGACGTGGATGAGGTGCCGTAGCCCTGGCTCGCCAGGAGATGACGGTACTTCTAAGCCGTCGGTTTTTACGACCAATATTATCCATAATAGAGGGTTTAAAAAGAAAAAAAAACCCAAATGATACGCGATCTAATCCAGAAAAAGCTATCGGTTATAGAGAAGGCTGTGCAGTGAAAGTGTGTAAATCTCGGGTCTTCATTCTTGATTTGAAGCTTTCGTGACTGCAGGAATCCACACTCTATGGTTCTTTCGGTGAAGTCACGTAGATGGAAAATTCATAGATCACGACTTTTCGATCGCAACACAAGCCACCGTCTTCAGGTGGGAGAGAGAGAAAGCGATTAAAGCATGGTCTTATGTAGGCCTAAGATGGGTGCATCCTAGCACCCCCCCCTCATACCCCGAGGCTGCTCGAAATCTCGGGTCTTCCTCTTTACTCGCGCACGTTAACGCTCATTCGACAGGGGCGTCATTTGCCCAGGAGGCGGGGGGGTGGCAATGTTAGCGAGGTGCTAGTGAAGTGGTGGACATGGCACACGTGGGAGTGAGGAAGGGGAGCTTCGGGGCCTTCCAGCTTCCTCGGTAGCTTCAACAACAATACCACCAACAACCGCCATTCGCCCACACTGACCACGGCGCTTGTGCCAGGCTACGTGCACGTTAAGGCCACGTGAAGCGTCCCGCTGGCAGGAGGTCACGGGATAGACCCAGCAGGTGCCATGCGTTGGCTGACTGAGATGACTGGTAAGATGCACACCAGATGTGCCCCCTGCTGTGCCAACTGTTAATAGAACCTGCCATAATGCCTGTGAATCTCTTAAAAAAAAGAGAGAAAAATCCTGGGGCTACAATACGTGCTTGCATGTGTGACTTGATGTTGCAACATTTAATGCTGGGATGCTATGCATAATTGGGAAAATTCTACGTCATTTGTATATATATACCTATATATATAAACAAAAACCTAATAAAGTGTTATTTAAAAAATATATATATTTCTGTAGAAATGTATTTATAACCGCCTCGTACTGACTACCACACGCAGTCGTCTCTTGCCACAGAATTGAACCACCGTGGTTCATGCGTTTGTATAAATAAGCCCCCTTTTCTAGATTTGAAGCTTTCGTGACTGCAAGGATTCATATTGTTAGGTTTTTTTCGGTAAAGTCACGTGGGTAAAAAATTAAAATTAATAAAAGTAAAATAAAAATAAAATAAAAATCACGACGTTTCGGAAGCTTGTGTTGCCTCCGAAACGTCGTGATTTTTATTAAAATTTTTCTTTTACTTTTATTTATTTTACATTTTTACCTACGTGACTTTACCGAAAAAACCTAAGAATATTTGCCCCCTTGTGTCAATCCGCTGCCGGTTGAGGGGGGCCCATGCTTTACCACACCGGTGAATGCGAGTTGGAAGGTCACGTGGCTCTCCCCCGCAACTCAAAACAGCTGTTATTATAAGAACTAGGTTGTTGGGGGGCGCCTATAGCGTCACGCACCTGGGGGGGGGGGGGGGTTAGACATTTGTGACGATGTGTGACGAGGGGGGGGGGTTGAGAAATGTGACGTGACATCAAAATGCGCAACTTTAAGTAAATATAGAATTGTCAAAACAACACGAATTGTTATAACAACACTCCTACAACATCAGAGTGCAGCGTTACATTAAATACGCACTACAATAGTTTAAAGCGATTTGAAGTAAAATGGAAATATGTTTTTTTTGGGGAGGGGGGGCAAAGCTTTGTGACGTCATCTTTGAGGGGGGGGGGGTCTGACTTTGTGACGCCGTGTGACGAGGGGGGGGGTCAAAAATCGTCCAAAATCGCGTGACGTCATTTATGGACGCCCCCAAAGGTCGCTTCTGAAACAAGAGCTACATAGCTCAGTGGGGTCTTTGCCTGATGAAGTAAAACATCGTTTAGATTCTAGATTTGAAGCTTTCGTGACTGCAAGGATTCATATTCTTAGGTTTTTTTTCGGTAAAGTCACGTAGGTAAAAAATTAAAATTAATAAAAGTTAAATAAAAATTAAATATTTTTATTTTATTTTACTTCTATTAATTTAAAATTAATAAAAGTAAAATAAAAATAAAATATTATTATTTTATTTTTATTTTATTTTACTTTTATTAAGAGTTTAGTTTAGTTTTGGTCACCGGGGTGCCCAATCAGGCTACTTTGGTCACATGCCGCAGACAGTCCGTACCAGAAAGTAAAAACACGACTGGAAAGCGAATTTCCAAACAAAACTTTAAGAATAACAATAATAGTGACGACGACGACAAAGATGATATTCGGAAACACGAAAATGACGATTGATACGCAATTTTTGTTCTGTTGCTAGAATTCACATCCCAAACAAAGTGAAACCGACCGTGTCACGAGAAGGGTTCACGCACTTTAAGGTTGTACAACACTGCCACCCAGCGGTTCGCTGTCACCACGCGTCGAATCAGTTATCCGCTGCCAAGATCGACTTCGAGAATGTTTATTGAACGTTCTTTCGCAAAAACCCACGCGTATCGTCGGCTAATGCAACGTCTGAAGATGGCACAGGAGCACCTATTAAGGTCAAACACGCCGCACAAGGAGGGGGGAGGGGTGGGTCGTGTGATCAGCAACCACGCCCGGTCGCCTTTGTCTCTCCAGTGCCGATGTTGTTGATACACCGCACCCGGGGAATTCCAGTTAAGGCTGAGTCGACCTAATTGAGGTGCAGCACCGGCCCGGAAATCACTCGCCGCTCACCATCGCCGTTTGCCGGGAATGGCATCGGGAAAGCTGCGATCGCTAACCGCAGCACCACCGCTCCCCCCCTCCACCACCACCACCTTCCCCTCCATGCACTAACACACCTGACCACGTGGTGGCCGCACAGACCTGACCACGTGGTGGCCGCGTTGACGTCCGCTCTGCATCTTCGAACGTCTCCCCGAGGCCCCTGACGTAACGACAGGAACGACGGTGACAAGGGAGGAGCGGTGGCGCAATGGTTAGCGCGCTGCGCTGTTCGCAACGGCAAAACCCGAGTTCGATTCCCGACCAGGGCCAGCGTAAGTTGCGAGTGAGATCTGTTGCCGCGCTGAGTGGCTTCTTGATTTGGCGGCGTGGTAATCGCTTCTACAAATCGATAAAAAAAAAATTGTCCACGAAAGCCACGCTATATAAAGCCGAAATTTGAATGGAATAGAAAAGTCGTAGGGGTCATTGTCACGAAAGTCATGCCGCTATACATAGGCGGTCGGATTTTAACTCGTTAATGAATGTTAATACAAAAATGTATTGTTTATAAATTGATCATTCACAAATTAATTGATCATTTTTGTATCGTAATTTATTACGAGTTGTGATGTATTATTCACGTGGGGGAGGGAACCCGCGAGGGTGCAACGCTCTATCCCCCACCCACCCGCCCGTACAGACGGAATAAACAGATGGCGATTAGTCCACACTTGCTGCTGCACTGCCTTCTGCTGGCGTGGTTCAAGCACGCTCAGACAACCTCCGACACTGCGCGGGAGGCATTCATCCAGCAGTGGAGCGAGAGAAGAATATCGAGCAGCCAACAGCCGTACGCGTACCGACCACGAAGCACGAACCAACAAATACCGGCATCTCATCAGCGTACTCCTGCATCTGCATCTCACCTGTATCGCAGCACCCGCTCGGCCGATTTTGCGTTCCAGGCAGAGGTCGCAAACGGGTTTTGATTCCTTACACGTACCCGTACCCGGCCACACCAGGGTCGCAAACGGGTACGGGTATCGGGTACCTGATTGCGACCTCTGGGATGAAGCTATGTTGCAGGCGCGGGTGGGTTGATTCTAGGAACTTTATTGTGAGAAGAGACAAGACGTTGGGAAATGAGTGACAAACGGTGACTCACCAGTGACTCACGGCCTACCCGTACCCGTACCCGGCCGCACCAGGGTCGCAAACGGGTACCTACCCGTACCCGGCCGGGTACGGGTAGCCGGGTATCGGGTAGGGTACGGGTATTGGGTACCCGGTTGCGACCTCTGGTTCCAGGTGAGATACCACGGCGACTACAAATATTTTGTTTACGATGAGACTCAAACCCTGTGTACGAATTTCAGACTGATTTGATGTCTCCCACGAGAGGGCGCCTCGGTGGCGAGGAGATGTTGACTACCTCGCCTGGTGTACAGGAGGTCGTGGGTCCGATCCCGACCCTGACGCCTGCTGCTGTATATTTGGAATTTGCGTGTCTCTCTCTCTCATCATCATCACGGTGGCGAGGAGATGTTAACCACCTCGCCTGGTTTACAGAGGGTCGTGGGTCCGATCCCGACTCTGACGCCTGCTGTATATTTGTAGTTTGTGTGTGTCTTTCTCTCTCCCTATTTTTCTCCGGGTCCTCTGGGTTTTCCACCTCCACATTTAGGAATATGCGTTTAAAGTATTTAGCTCCTTCTACAAATGTCCACGTGATAAGTCACTTATTTGAGCTATCATTTGTGGCCAGGTCGCTTGTAAATAAGTATAACCCGTAAAAACAAAGTTTTTCACTATAAATCCTTTATATGCGTGGCGGCTAGAGTCCTCTCGTCCTCTGGCTTGAGATGGCTGCCACCTATGGGTCAGATGATTGTCTGCCAGTATTAAGCAATTGGTAATTAAATATTTAATTTGTTTTCCCTAAACAGTGTAAAATTTTTGAATTTTTTTTTACGAACATTAATTGTCTCGCACAACGAGTCTGTGTGCAAAATGTCAGCTCGATTGGATCACGGGAAGTGGGTTAAAAAAACGACCGAAAGATTTGCACGGTCGTAAGCAAGCAAGCACGCAAGCAAGCACGCAAGTGAACTTAATATAAAGGATTTAAAAATAGCTCTATAGCTCAGTGGGTCTTACCTGGTAAAATAAAAATAAAAGTTTTTAATCGTAAATATTTCCGTGCATAATGTTGCTGTGTTGATTTTGTATTCACGAGCACGGTGAATGGGTTTAGATCAGCAGAGCACCCAGGTGTCAGCACAGGTGAGGATGAACGTGAGGATGGACGTGGTGAGGATGCAGGCGATGGCTACGTACGGTGCGAAAGAAGCTCAACATACATGCATGCAATGTGATGCAATGTTTTGTTGGCTGGTAATTTAGCTGGGGCTGTTTAAGTGCGTTTTTTTTGTCGTTTCCTGCGAAGCGTCTGGAGATGCGGTTGCTATTTATAGACGCGGTGTAAATGTCAATTATCCTTCATTCTGTTTCGGCGGAGGGGTGGAGAGGTACGTGAGGAGCGGTGGCGCAGTGATTAGCGCACTGCGTGACGGACCTAGCGATCCGTTGATCGATTCCTGCGAGCACGGCTGATCAACAGTGGACATTTCATATCAGAACCAGCAGCAGCAGCAGTAGCATCATCAACAACATAATTTGCCCCAACAATCTCTTTACATGATACACGGGGGGGGAGGTGTGTAGGAAAATCGCCGTTGTGCAACATCTGCAGAATGTGTCTGGCCCCAGGCCGCCTCTGCTCGTCTCGCGAGGGAGGTTGACATTTACCGAGCAAGGCGGCCGCGATTGGTGAAATGTGCACAGGGAGGCTGGGCAAGTCGGGCATTTCACGCGGCGGTGGTGGTGGTGGTGAAGGTTGTGGTGGTTGTTGGGGAGTGGTGGCACAATGGTTAGCAGCGCGCTGCGCGACGAACTCGGCGAACCCGGGTTCGATGACCACCAGTGGCGAATGTTCAAAGCAGTTCCTGGGCCTCTGCTAGATCGATACGGCCTGAGCTAAACGAGTGCTTGGTGCGCTGTGTAAACATCGCCGATGGGGGTTTGACAAAGGCGGCCGTGCCGGCCTTCATAGGTGCTCGCCAACAGCACTCTCACTCCTCCAGTCTGTTGAGGATATACGGTGTGGGGGGGAATCTTTGTCCTTGGAGATTGCAGTGGTATAGGTGGTGGTTGTGACGAGCGGTGGCGCAACGGTTAGCGCGCTGCGCAGCAAAACCCGGCGACCCGAGTTCGATTCCGGCTCACCTGAGGACGGCTGCTTGCGTTGTGGCCGAAACGTCGTGAGAATTATTTTATTATGTTTTATTTGTATTATTTTATTACTTCCCTTCTACGTGACTTTACCGAAAGAACCAAGAAGACCAACAAATGCTGTCGAGGCTGCCGCATTTTAAACGGCGCTTGGTACTGGAGTGAGACCCCCTCCTCCTCCCCCGCCACCTCATCCAGCAGTGGAGCCTGCGCATTGAAGAGGAACACAGCACGGAGGCTGCCACGGCCGATTCAATTAAAAGAGCCAGAGGCGGTCGTCTCACGACTCTGCCGTCTAAAAGCGCCGCGCGTAGACGCGGCCGGGGGTAATGGAGTTGGCCTCCGTTCCAGAGCCGAAGCTGTTAGGACGAACGAGATTGGCAAGCACTCCACCTCGCCCATCCTCCCCCCCCCTACCCTCCACCAATGCCAGTAGCAAATGTAGCTACATATGCTACAGGCGCCGCACTTTCAATGGCCCCGCGCTAAATGCTTTCAAGCTATCAATTCCGGTTCAGTGATTCTGCACTTGCTCTATTACTATAGTACTATACCGTAAAAAAGGTGTCAGTTTTGTTGCCAGATAAAAGGGTAAAAAACCAATTATCATATGTTTTACTGGCAAATGAGGTACCAATGGTGTAAATGCTTAGCCCCGAGCTCTCATACTCTGATGGTGCATTGTCTTTGAGTTGTGCGCCTTTTGGCGTCATCTGGTCCAACCCATGTGAGACTAGGCTCTAAGGAAAGCTGTCTCGGGTGTGGAGCAATCAACTTCAAGGACAGTGTATACATTATCAGAGTTATGTTTTTTGTTTGCATTATGACTGCAGGTATTGTGGTCTATGCAAACATGACTCCTCGTACAAAAAGGCGTCAGTTTTGTTGCCAGATAAAAGGGTAAAAAACCAACGATAATATTTTTTACTGGCAAATGAGGTACCAATGGTACTTTACCGCCTTCAACTGTTACGAACGACTGGGTGTTTAAGGTTGGCGATTTGTAGTATTATCTGACTGTACAGCAAAGGAGAAAATACAATTATTTTACTATACAAGTACAAATTAGTGCTTTAATATTTCTGTGTTTTTTGTGTTATTTAGGGCCCCTTTATAACATATGCTACAGGCCCAGCACTAGCTTAATCAGGCACTGCCCCCCACTGGTGCTAAACGATTAATCGATTTAAGATAAAAATCTCAATTTGAAACAATACGATTATCAAATCGCAAAGGCTTCCATTTTTTGCGATTTGAAAAGTACTCTTACTTTCTTGTTGGAATTGTTTTATTTTTTATTATTATAGCTTAATGTAACTTAACACTTTGATTGTTCTATTTCAATTAAAATATTTTAATGAATCCACGTTGGAAGCAATTAATATTTTTTAAGTTCTCATCCTTGCATTGTAATATATAGAGCAGTTCATATTGTGATGGTATCACGTGGTAATGCTCCATCACATGTTTTAAATCTATTACACAGTGAACATTAAACTGAAGCTTGACTTACAAAAAATGTAATCGCAAATCAAATCGCAATCGCAATATCTGTCAGAAAAATCGCAATTAGATATTTCCCCCAAATCGTTCACCCCCCCCACCACTCATCCCTATCCCTACATCACAGTCGATCCAAGCTGCTCCCCGCCCGTCTCCTTCCCCCGCAGTGCACTCCGTATGTCAAGCCAGCAATCATCGGTCCCATGTTCCACTCTCCTCCATTCGCACGCTCGCTCGCTCACACTCACTCACTCACCCGCTTACTCCCGTTACACACTCGCCCGTCCCAATATCTGACTCGCTCACTCACCCGTTCGCTTGCTCACTCACCCACTTGCTCACTCATCCGCTTACTCCCGTTACACACTCGCCCGCCCCAATATCTGACTCAACAACAACAACAACCGCCATTCGCCACTAAATGGCGGTAACGTCACCACGACGCTTGTGCCAGGCTATGTGCACCTTGAGGCCACGTGAAGTGTGGAACGCCCGCTGGCAGGAGGTCACGGGGCAGACCCAGATGCCACAGGTCGACTGACTGAGACGACTGGCTGATGCACCACCTTTGCCCCCTACCGTGCCAACTTGCTGTGCTTTAGCCACCCGGCGCTCCGCTCGTTGTTGTGAGCGTCGCTCCACCGCCCTCCGTTGTTGTTGGAGGGCGACTGCCTCCAACTGCCCAGTAGCGTCCTTCACGAGCCTCCTCTACAGAGGCCGATCTTGACACCGCTGGTACCAGTCATCGGCAAGTCCACTCAGCTCCACATACTCCTATACCACATCACTCCATCTCTTCTCTAGCCCGTGCCGCGCCCGTTTCGCCCCCTTGATCCGACCGAACAAAAGCTGTTTAGGCATGCGGTGGCTGGGCATGCGGGCTCTATGGCCCAGCCAACGCAGCCTTGCCTGCCGGTTGAGCTCACCGATGGGATTTTGTCCAGATTTTTCAAGGATTTGTGAGCTCCTCACTTAATCCAACCTGGTTAAACCCAGGATGGATCGTAGGTAGGCCAGCCTAAATGTTTCTAACCGTAATAATAGGGGTTTCCCCTATTTTCTGGCAACAAAACTGAAACATTTTTTACAAGGATTCATGTCTGCATTAACCACAATACTTGTAGTCAAAATGCAAACAAAAACACACTCTGATAATATATGCATTGTCCTTACCGCCACTTAGTGGCGAAAGGGGAAAACCCTATTATTATATTTGGGTACTGGCAAAGGAGGTCCAATGATGTAGATGCTTATCCCGAGCCCTCATTACACTGATAATGCATTGTCTTTGAGCCTTTTGGCGTCCTCTGGTCTAGCACCAATTGAGACTAGGCTCTAAAGAAAGCTGTCTCTGGTGTGGACCCATCAGTTTCATGGATAATGCATATATTATCAGTGTGTTTTTTGTTTGCATTCTGACTGCAAGTATTGTGGTTAATGCAGACATGAATCCTCGTAAAAAAAGGTTTCAGTTTTGTTGCCAGAAGAAAGGGGAAAACCCCTATTATTATATTTTGGTACTGGCAAAGGAGGTCCAATGATGTTTTAACTGGCGAAGATGCTCCATTAGCGGGGTCCACGTTTCGCAAGCGTAGAAAAGGGAGGGAATGACTGTGGCCGAGAAGACCTGAAGCTTCGTGCGGAGTGACAGACCAGGTAGCTTCCACACATCGTTACGCAATCGATGAAAAGATAATGCCGCTCGACTGATTCGGAGTGAGACCTCTGCTGTTAAACTGGAGCCAGTCATGAGCACACTGCCCAGGTGTGGGAAACTCTCCACTTTCTCCACAACTGCCCTATCACCAATTGGGAGTTGTGAGGGTGGAGTGTCCGATAAATACCCAGGCAGGTGCTTAGTTTTGGTGGGGCTGATGGTAAGGCCCCACCTCTTAGTGGCAAGCTCCAAGTTCAGCAAAAGCGCTTCCAACTGCTCCTCTGAGTGAGCAGCAATTACCAGATCATTGGCATACATAACATGGTTGAGCAATAGGGAGCCATCCCTTGACTGCACCCGGGCATCGATCAGCTTCCCATTGTATCTGTACCAGATGGAAATTCCTCCGGTACAGCTATTGAAGGCTTCACGAACTACGTGGTCGAAATAGATGGTATATAATGTGGGATCCAGAGGACATCCCTGTCGCACCCCAAGGTGTACAGGGAATGGTTCCGACTCCCGGCCACGTAGTTTTACCCGGGCCCGGTCACCATCATGAAGGTCCTTAATGATCGTGAGCAGAGGGTCAGGGACTCTGAAAGCACGAACAACTACCCAGAGCCCAGGCCTACTGATGGTATCATAGGCCTTGACCAGGTCAATAAAGCAGAGATGCAGGTCTTGTTGGAATTCCCTACACCTCTGCTGTAGCAGACGGGCATAAAAATATGGCATCTGTGCAGGATCGCCCTTTCCTGAAACCGCATTGGGGCTCCGCAAGCCTCTCCTCAGCGTGCCTAGCAAGGCGATGTTGAATAATCCTTGCCAGGATCTTTCCCGGAACACTGAGGGGTGAGATGCCCCTGTAGTTATTACAGTCTGTGCGGTCCCCCTTCTTAAAGAGGGGGACCACCAGGGCATCCTTCCAGTCTTGCAGAACCCGTCCAGTGGTCCAGACTGTTGTTATGATGTCATGTAGGGCAGTCTGTGCACAAACGCCACCCACCCTCAGCATTTCGCTTGGGAGATCATCTCTGCCCGGTGCCTTTCCTGGTCTCAGACTCTGGATCGCCTTCAGTACTTCCTCAATAGATGGCACCTCAGCCAGCCACTCACAGGGGGTGACTTCTTCCAATATTTGAGGCACCGCAGCCTCGGCAGGGTCATCCCCACTTTGTCCCACGTTGTTATCCAGGCTGAGGGATGTCCCCTCCCCCAGGGCCTCACAGAAAGGCTCAGAAAATCTGCAAATCTGTTCATGGGGGTCGGAGATTGGATCAGCGTTCTTTCCCCTAATGATGGTAATAGGTGTGGCGCTGCAGGTTACTTTTTTGATGGAATTAAAGAGCGATTTGTGATCGCGGGCCATTGCATATCTGACTCGTTCACTCACTCACCCGCTCGCTCATACGCACACCCGATCGCTCTCTCACTCACTCACCCACCCACCCACCGTCTCTCTCGCCCACTCACCCGCTCACTCGCTTTGCTCACTCACCCGCCCAATCTCTCACTCGCCTGTTCATGCACTCGCTCATTCATCCACTCACTCTCTCGTTCACTCGTGGCACCATCAACTCACCGATTAAATCACCCACGAAAGCCACTCGCTCACTCACCCGCTCACTCCCTTAGCTCACTCACCCACCAAATCTCTCACTCGCAATTTCACGCACTCGCTCATTCACTCACTCACTCTCTCGTTCACTCGTGGCACCATCAGCTCACCGATTCAATCACCCACGAAAGCCACTCGCTCACTCGCCCAACATCAATCTGCGTCCGCCATCCGGCGACGTTGCCACATCATCCTGTGCCAGGCTATGTGCACATCGAGCACGTCACGCGAATGTGTGGAGCGCTCGCTGGCTGACAGGAGGTCACGGGAGAGAACCCAGGCACCATGCGTTGACCGAATGAGATGGCCGGCAGATGGAACACCTGAGCTCCCCTACTGTGTCAACTCGCCTTCGTGGGTGCTACTCGCTAACAGCAAATTGGTTTAAAGCTTTCGTGACTGCAGGGATTCATCTTCTTGGTTCTTTCGGTAAAGTCACGTAGAATGGAAATAATAAAATAATAAAAATAAAACATAATTAAATAATATTTTATAATAAAAATAAAACATAATAAAATAATATTTTAAAATATTTGATTATGTTTTATGTTTATTATTTTATAATTTCCATTCTACGTGACTTTACCGAAAGAACCAAGAAGAGCAAATTGGTGTTTTTTTCTTTCTGTGTGTTTAGTTTGTTGACCTTCCCCCGCACCTCCCGATGAGTACGGTTGGCCCTGTATGGTGCGAAAGAAGTTCAACACACACACTTGCCCGCCCACACCCACCCAGCATTCTGTTAAATGGCTATACGGGCAGATCTTTGTCGCTTTTATCTTTGTTGCTTTGGTTGGTCTCGCAGGGAATAGACCAGCGGTCGGGAACCTATGGCTCGCGAGCCATATATGGCTCTTTCGGTGACGCCATATGGCTCCGGGACAATTTTGAGTTGAAAAAAATAAAATAAAAAATCAGTTTGGAACTGATTTTAAAATACTTGTGATATTGCTTAATGATACTGTGTCATTGTTAAGTAAACAGAAATTAGTTTTGAAGATAAATTTCACGGGTCACGGGGCCTCAACGCCTGCATGAAGCTCAACCTCACCACGTATGAACCAAATAGTAGTGTAAGGCCATCAGCAAAACCACGCGGCACCAGAAGTCGCATTAAAAGTAAACATATTTAATTTATTATACGTTAAAAATACTATATGGCTCTCAATGCAATATATTTAGAAATATTTGGCTTTTATGGCTCTCCCAGTCAAAAAGGTTCCCGACCCCTGGAATAGACGAATGGCCCGTACTTGATGAGTGACGTCTCCGGGCACGACGGAGCGATAGATCAGACTCAGAAACTCGGCTCCTCTGTAGCCGGAGACGTCACCAATCACCCCCCCGCCCCCTCCCCCCGTGGAGTCTCAGCGATGACAGCGACAGGCGCCCCCCGGCGAGGGCTCGAACTCGCCAGCGGCTCTCCACGCTGCGTCGCTCGCACACCGCAGAGCGCCGTGGGCTGCGTGGCGCGGTGCCAACGAAGTCGCAACTGAGCACGCGCGGCAGGGTTCAAGTTGGGGTCAGTGGGGGGTGTGAGGGGGTGGATGGGTGGGGGATTGATGGGGGTGGATTGGGGGGGATGGAGGGGTGTGGATGGGTAGGGGGTTGATGGGGGGGGGGATTGATGTGGATGGATTGGGGGGGGGGATGGGGTGTGGATGGGTGGGGGGTTGATGGGGGGGGGGATTGATGGGGGTGGATGGTGAGGATAGTGGGGGGTGGATGGGGTGGGGATGGCGGGTGGATACGTGGAGGGGAGTGAATGGAGGAAATTGGGGGGTGGGTGGGGGGGTGGATGGGGGGGGGGTGGTTGGATCTGGGGGGGGTGGAGGGGTTGGTCGAGGTAAGTGGATGGGGTTGGGGGGGGGGAGAAGTGGTGGATGCAACTGAAAAGCGCGCAAAGTTTCGCCCCAATCCAGCCCAGCTGGCTCAAAAAATTCACAAATTTGACATTTGTCCAGGGCCCCAAAATAAATGCCGGAGTACCCCGAGGATGACGCCTCGTTACCCACCAACCATCACTCCACTCACCGCTGGACGGAGGCCTCCACGAAACCGGCGGCCACCTCTTCACGATCCCGTGGCGGTCGTCAGGAGCAGCCGCAGGGTGCCGTGCCACTCGCGAACGGCACTTGCCCCAGAGTTTCCGTCGAGCCTATACGGGTGACCTTTGTCATCGTGGGAGCGGTCGCGCGGCGGATTTCTCCGGGATGAATTCAAGATTCCGATCCCGATACATTCTTTTGATTCTGCGAGCGTGCCACGCTACTTATCCGAGTTTCGATTCCTACACCGGCGAGGAATATCTGAACCGGTCCTGTGCCTCCCCGTAGGTCGATGCACCCTTAATGAACGGGCAGCTGGAGCGGCCTTGCAAACATCGCCACGAGGGAGATAAAGGCGGCCCCGCGCGTGGTGCCACCACCGGCCCTCGTAGCGACACATGCATCGCTTAACAGCACTTGCCGCAGCTGTCTGTTAGAGGCTATACGGAGTGAGGTGGGGGTGGTGTCGTCTTTGGCTTTGTCTGTGTAAGTGCAATGCGATCATTCATCAGCTGAAGCGAACGGGAGCTGTGTGGAGATGTCGGCAGCTGGGGGTGCACCGCCACTGCACCCTGATGAGTAGACGGGGGTCAGGGTGCTAACCGGGACTTTGACAGCACTGCAATGCGCGCGAGCGAGTGTGCGCGCGCGTGTGTGTTTGTGTGTGTTTGTGTGTGTGTTTGTGTGTGTGTTTGTGTGTGTTGTGTGTGTGTTTGTGTGTGTGCGCGCGTATGTGTATGCGCGCGCGTGTGTGTGTGCGCGTGTGTGTGTGCGCGTTCGTGTGCGCGTGTGTGTGCGGGCGCGTGTGTGTGCGCGTGTGCGCGTGTGTGTACCGCGTGTTTATGTGTGCGCGTTCGTGTGCGCGTGTGTGTGTGCGCGCGTTCGTGTGCGTGTGTGTGTGTGCGCGTGTGTGTGTGCGCGTGTGTGTGTGTGCGCGTGTGTGTGTGTGCGTGTGTGTGTGTCGCTACTCGACACGAGTTCAATACAGTCACGAAAATGATGGTGGCGGTGATGCTGATTGATGGGAATGACCTTTCACAATCAAGGTCAACGATCCCCCGTCAATGTTTAAAACAACTGTTGAGGCACCTGTGAAGGCCCGCACTGTGGCACACGAGGGGGTGGGTGGCCAGCACTACACCCGGTCGCCTTTGTCTCCCCCAGTGGCGATGTTTACACACCGCACCGAGTACTCATTTGAGGCTGAGTCGACCTAGGTGAGGCCCAGGACCGGTTAATATTATCGTCAATGGTGTTGGTGGCCGTGAGCGGGAATCGTCGTCGGATCATCGCCGGGTTCGTAACCACCACCAACGTTCCCACTTCAACGATACGAAAACCTTTTTTTATTTTACCAGGTAAGGCCCACTTAGCTATAATAGCTATTTTTCGGAAACGACCTGGCCACAAACGATAGCTCAAAGAAGTGGCTTATCACGTGCACATTTAGAGCAGCAGCTAAATATTTTAAACGCAAATTCCTAAATGTGGAGGGAAAAAACCGGGGGACCCGGAGAAAACTCCACGCGACCATTGGGCGAGAGACACCTTAAACTCCAAATACACAGCAGCAGGCGTCAGGGTCGGGATCGAACCCACGCCCTCCTGTATACCAGGCGAGGTAGTTAACATCTCCTAGCCACCGTCATGATGATGAGCGACAGATACGCAAACTCCAAATATACAGCAGCAGGCGTCAGGGTCGGGATCGAACCCACGACCTCCTGTATACCAGGTGAGGTAGTTAACATCTCATCGCCACCGTCACGATGATGAGCGACAGATACGCAAACTACAAATATACATCAGGCGTCAGGGTCGGGATCGAACCCACGACCTCCTGTATACCAGGCGAGGTAGTCAACATCTCTAATCCACCGTGGCGCCATTCACTCAGCCTCCCTCTCCTGCACCCTCCCCCTCTCTCTCCGTCCACCCCGCCCCTTCATTCACCTCTCAAACACAAAACACAAATCATCTTCCATGGGGTGTGCGCGAGACGACCGCCTCCATGGAGACAATTAAACCCCATCTCGCCCCGAGGCTTCCTCGAGATACCGGGGGTGCCGTAATTGAATTTTGCGTTGCATTCCCTATCCCCCATCACCACCGCCCACCCCCCTCTCTCCCACATTGTCGTCACTTGAAGCGAGATGCGATCCTGAAGGGAGACCCAAGCGCGTGTTTATCTTGGCAAAGTGTCCACCTCGCACCGTCACGGTGCTCGCCTGGAAGAAGGGCGCCGCGGTGGCTAGGAGATGTTAACTACCTCGCCTGGTATGCAGGAGGTGGTGGGTTCGATCCCGACCCTGACGCCTCCTGCTGTGTATTTGGAATATGCGTCTTTCTCTTTCTCTCATCATCATCATCATCATCACGGTGGCTAAGAGATGTTAACTACCTCGCCTGGTATGCAGGAGGTGGTGGGTTCGATCCCGACCCTGACGCCTGTTGCTGTATATTTGAAGTTTGCGTGTCTCTCCCTCTCATCATCATCACGGTGGCTAGGAGATGTTAACTACCTCGCCTGGTATGCAGGAGGTCGTGGGTTCGATCCCGACCCTGACGCCTGCTATGTATTTGGAGTATGCGTCTCTTTTTTTCTCATCATCATCACGGTGGCTCGGAGATGTTAACTACCTCGCCTGGTTTCCAGGAGGTCGTGGGTCCGATCCCGACCCTGTCGACGCCTGCTGTATATTTGGAGTTTGCGTCACTCTCTCTCATCATCACGGTGGCTAGGAGATGCTAACTCCCTCGCCTGGTATGCAGGAGGTCGTGGGTTTCCATCCTAACATTGACGCTGGCTGTGTATTTGGAGTAAATCCTTGCCGGCAATAAAACAGGTGTTACAGATGTAATGCGGGCGTAAACGGCCTCGCGGATATGACGTCTCGGGGGGAGGAGTTAGGTCACGTGGGAGAGAGGAATCAAGTCTTAAGGGGGAGAAACCGGAAGAGAGGAGACAGAGTTGGAGACAGAGATAGAGTGAGGCCACGCAGGGCGGAGGTTGGAGAGTGGCGAGATCGCCACACACACAGGATAAGACTCGGCACCGTGCGGCCAGCGGTGACCGAGCACGGAGGAACGGGGAGCCGGGTGAGGCTGCAGTGAGGACAGCCGGAGGCCTGCACGAGGAGATCAGCAGCGGAGCTGCATCAGAGTGGAGTGAGAGGCTACGGGAGCGACGGCAGCATCGGGCTGCCAAGCGGGGAGTCTCTGAGAGAGAGCCGTGTGGGACAAGTGTAAAGAACCCGAATAAAGGACAACGAAGACAGACACAGTGATTGAGTCCTTTATTACACAGATGTTCAAACACCGAACAAAAACCTTTTTGCAAGGAATCACTTTGCTACTGGCAGCCAAGGTCCCCATGTTGTATGTTTGGAGTTTGCGTGTCTCTCTCTCCCTGTGCCCCCCCCCCCCACTCTCCAGCAGAGGGGGAGGGCGTGGATGTGCAGGGGGTGCCCTGCCAAGCAAAAGGGCGTCAGAGCCCGGAGTGACATGCGCATCGGACACTAGCAGTGAGACGGTGGCGATGTTGTGCGGATGGTGGGTGGTAAATGTGTCGTTCTTCTCTACCCCTATTTAATACCCGGGTCACGTGGTACGCTTCAGCCAATCCTCGTTAGCCTTCATCGAATCTTCCAGGCTCCCTCGTCGCCTCCCGGGACCACGCCCCTGACTCATCTCCCGATTGGCTGAGGCCAAAGCCAGCAGAACCAATCTCCCTAGCTGTCACCTCTCCATCACGTCAGGGCCATGCCCCCAGGCTTCACCCCATTGGCTGTAAACTAGGACCGGCAGAGCCAATCACCATGACGAGTTGTGATCCGTCAGTGAGCCGGATATAGCCTAATATTACACCATAAAGGCTGACATACTGGAAATACTCCAGCTCAATTGCCGCTGGAGGAAATAAAATTATAAAAGTCAAAAGTCTCCCTGTGGCCCCGTGGATTTGTCTCCTGGTCCTCCAGATTATTTTGTCCCCTTCCAAACATTCGCAAGCATTCGTTTCGAGTAATTCGGCTGCCATAAATAAATGTCCACACGACGAAACGCCGTTTCGTCGAGCTCTCTCGTTCGTGATAGCCAGGTCGCTTGTGAAAACGAGCTACCCGAAAATAGTTGAGTTGAATCGTTTAGTAAGCTCGCGCAAGACGAGCGGCAAATCATTGAAGCAAATCATTCCCCACCGAGCGACTTATGTTCTCGGCAGCTCTCTAATTAGCGATAATTATCATGCGCTATGAAGAATATCAAGGGCTTGAGTATATTTTTTTGTAGTTGTGGCTGTACACCACTGCCAACGCATGCGTGTATCACCAATTAATGTGTTGGTAAAAACACGAGATAACTATCCTCCCGTGTAGCCTAAACAGACTGTTGGGGCAAGCGCTGTCAGAGTGTAACACCCGCGAAGGCCGACACGGAGCACGAGGTGGGTTGGGTGGTCAGAACCACGCCCGGCCGTCTTTATCTCCCCAGTGACGATGTTGACTACCCGCTGCACCAGGTACTCATTTGAGGCCGAGTCGACCCAGGAGAGGCCCAGGATGGGTTTAGATAATCGTCACTGGGTGTTGGTCGTGAGCGGAAATCGAACTCGAATCGCCGGGTTCGTAGCGCAGCGTAGCGCTAACCGCTACACCATCGCCCCTCCCCACACACACGGACACACACGGACGCACATGGACACACAGGGACACACACGGACGCACACGGACACACAGGGACACACACAGACACACACGGACGCACACGGACACACACGCACACACACACGGACAAACACAGGGACACACAGGGACACACAGGGGCACACACAAGGACACACGGACACACACGGACACACAGGGACACACACGGACACACAGGGACACACACGGACGCATATGGACACACACGGACAGACAGGGACACACACGGACACACACAGGGACACACAGGGACACACACGGACACACACGAACACACACGGACACACACAGGGACACACACGGACACACACAGGGACACACACGGACACACACGGACACACACAGGGACACACAGGGAAACACACGGACACACAGGGACACACACGGACACACACGAACACACACGGACACACACAGGGACACACAGGGGCACACACAAGGACACACGGACACACACGGACACACAGGGACACACACGGACACACAGGGACACACACGGACGCATATGGACACACACGGACAGACAGGGACACACACGGACACACACAGGGACACACAGGGACACACACGGACACACAGGGACACACACGGACACACACGGACACACAGGGACACACACGGACGCATATGGACACACACGGACAGACAGACACACACACAGACACACACGGACACACAGGGACACACACGGACACACAGGGACACAGACGGACACACACGGACAGACACGGACACACACGGACACACAGGGACACACACGGACACACACGGACACACAGGGACACACACAGACACACACGGACACACAGGGACACACACGGACACACAGGGACACACACAGACACACACGGACACACAGGGACACACACGGACACACAGGGACACACACGGGGACACACGGACACACAGGGACACACACGCACACACACTGACAGACACGGACACACACGGACACATGTTTCAGGTAAAAAAAAGAGCTGCTGCTGATCTTGCTTCGTCAATCACGATTTGAAATCGAGATGACATTTTGTTGCATCCGTGTTTCCTTACACCAATCCATTGGTGTTAGTGGGGGAGGGGAGGGGAGGGTGGGGGGAGGGGGCACCCCTTTAGCTACTTGGGGCTCAAAACATTCGCTTGGTTTTGTTGTTGTTGTTGTTGTTTTTGTTGTTGTTGAAATCAAGCGCTGCCATTGCTCCCGGCGTGTCATCCACGAATTCCCTCGCGCGTTGCCTTGCGTCGACTTCACCCTCCTCCTCCTCCTCGGCTCTTTGGGTTTCACCACCTCGGGGATATTTGCCTCCGCCACCTGTTTGGCTACAGACCCGACACCACCTCGGGCTCGGCAATCCGTGCACGAGGGGGTGGTGGTGGTGGGGGTGGTGGTGGTGGGGGTGGTGTTGGTGGTGGTGGTGGATGTGGTGGTGGTGGTGGGGGTGGTGGTGGTGGTGGTGGAGGTGGTGGTGGGGAGGGACAAACACGCACGGCTGACGGGGGATGACTATTTCATTGAACCCAAAAAGAACAGGGACCATCTGTCGCTAATTGTATATTTCTCTTTTGTAATGACTATTATTACGTAAAATATATTAGCTATTTTATCTCATGCCTGTATGTGGCACCTTCAAGGAATACACAAAGCTGCCACGTCTAGCCTCACAGAGTGCCTGTTATGAAAGACAAATACAAAGAATCCCCGTATAGCCTTTAACAGACAGTTGGGACAAGTGCTGTTAGCGAGCACCTATGAAGGCCGGAACGGCACACGAAGGGGTGGGTGGTCAGCACCACGCCCGGCCGCCTTTGTGTCCCTAAGTAGCGAATGTTTACACACTGCACCAGGGTACTCATTTGAGGCTGAGTCGACCCCAGCGAGGCCTAGGATCGGTTCAGATAATCGTCACCGGCGTTGGCCGTGAGTTAGATTCGAACCCGGGTCGCAGGGTTCGTAGCGCAGCGTAGCGCTAACCGCTGCACCGCCGCTCCACCCCCTGAGAACTCATTCACAAAGCGAATATCCCGTCTTGTGAAAGGACGTCTCCAAGCGTGTGTCTCCCCTAGGCTGACTCAGCCTTCAATCGATACCTGAGCGCGGGGTGCAAGCATCGGCACGGGGGGGGGGGGGGATACAGAATTCAGACGCCCGTGGTCCAAGCCACAACAACCGCTTAGCCCCCTTTCAAAAGCCTCAATCGGCGGCTCGCTCACAGCGCTTTGCCCCGATAGTCTGCTAAAGGGTGTACGGGAGGACGGGTCTTTGTATGTGTAGATGTGTGGCTATCTGTGGCTGTGCCGGAGAAACTAAGAGAGGGCTGATCGATGCCTCGGTTAAGCCAAGGGACCGCTCCCAAATGGTCAACCCATATTGTCATGCATGCTGATGATCGGGTAATTGCTGCTCACTCCGAGAGGGAGTTAGAGGCAATCAGAGGCGAGGGCCTCACCGCCCCCCCCCCTCCTCCCACCACCAACACAAAGTTGATGCCTGGGAATGTTACTTCATCACAAACTCAATCACTTCAACGCACCGTGAGCGATGGTGCAGGTTCTGCGGTGTGCTTATGACCGGCTCCGGATTTAGTAGTCGAAGTCTTGCTTTAAGTCAGTCGAGTGGCGTTATCTTGTCACCAGAATCAGAATATTGTATTGATACTGCAGGAGGAGGAATCCGAAGAGCTATAAAGCTCTTTGTCACAGATGTGCAGGAGGGGCGGGTAAGAGCGTTTCAACAACCAACACGGTAGCGGTGCAGAGCACGAGAGATTTTCGATTTAAAGCTTTCGTGACTGCAGGGATTCATATTCTTGGTTCTTTCGGTAAAGTCACATAGAAGGGAAATAATGAAATAATAAAAATAAAACATAATAAAATAAAAATACAAATACAAAATATATATATATATAATTAATTTTTTTAAAATAAAAATAAAATAAAAGAAAAATATTCCGTTTTATTTTATTATTTTATTATTTCCCTTCGACGTGACTTTATCGAAAGAACCAAGAATATGAATTCCTGCGGTCACAAAAGTTTTAAGTCTAAACATCCCCATCCTACCGGGCAAAACCCTCTGCGGTATTAACTGAGCGGCCCATCATTTAGACATTTATGGTACCAAAGCAATCTGAATAATCTTAATGCGTTTTTCTAAATGTGGAGAGGGCCCGGAGAAAAAAATTGCACGCGACCACGGGGAGAACTTGGCTAACTCCAAATATATACAGCAGCAGCAGGCATCAGGGTCGGGATCGAACCCCCGAACTCCTGCACACCAGGCGAGGTAGTTAACATCTCACAACCGTGGCCCCCATTTAATAATTACACAACGTATTAATTCTAGATTTGAAGTGACTGCAAGGATTCATACTCTTAGTCTTTTCGGTAAAGTCACGTAGGTAAAAAAAAGAAATTAAAATTAATAAACATTTTTTTTAAAAAATCACGACGTTTCGGAGGCAACACAAGTCTCCGTCATCAGGTGGGACCGTCACAGCCAGATTTGCTGTATCAAGTGAGGCCAGATTTGCTGTATCAAGTGTGTTATTATTATTTTATTTTTTATTAATTTCTATTTAATTTTTTTACCTACGTGACTTTTACCGAAAAAAACTAAGAGTATACACAACGAATATTAGTTCAACTCGCATCATCAATTTCCACGCTTCGGAAAGGTGGTAAAACGACAGCAGAAAGTCCCCAGACCACCCCAAGACAATGCACAGTCCTTCAAAAAAAAAAAATTGTACATTAAAATTGAACGCTCAATACATTGCTCAGGATTACATTTACAAATCACATTGGCAAATGTGGCTGAATCCAGCACTAATCTTCTGCGTGAGTAACGCTGCGTGGAAGCTGCATGGCCAATCGCCCCATACGAAGCTCTCAGGCGCTTCTCCACCAAAGCTAAGTCCTCTTCCTCGCCACGATTGTGCAACGTGGACCCATTTACACGATCACCTGGTCTGTGGGCGATCCTTCTGGGTTCTAACCAGACGGGATTGTGCGAGGAGCTCACAGATCCTTGAAAGATCTCGACAGCGTCCCATCAGCGAGCTCCTCCGGCAGGCGAGACTGCGTTAGCTGTGTCGTGTAGCCCGCATGCCCAGCCATTGCATGCCCAAGTAGCTTCTGTTTGGCCGGGTAGATGAGGCTTAACGGGTCCGGCACGGGCTAGAGAAGAGATAGAGTGATGTGGTACAGGAGGACGTGGAGCTGAGTGGACTTGCCGCTGACTGGTACCAGCGGTGTCAAGATCGGCCTCTATGGAGGAGGCTCGTGAAGGACGCTACTGGGCAGTTGGAGGCAGTCGCCCTCCAACAACAACGGAGGGCGGAGGAGCGATGCTCACAACAACGAGTGGAGCGCCCGGCGTCTAAAACGTAGTAAATGTGGCACAATGGAGAGTACAGGTGGTGCATCTGCCAATCCCGAATACCTGGGTCCATCCCGTGACCGCTTGCCAGCCTTCGACACTTTGCGTGGCCTCAAGGTGCACGTAGCCTGGCACAAGCCCCGTGGTAACGTCACCGTCACCTGGTGGCGAATGACAGCTGTCGCTGTAGTGTCAGCTGTGTCGCAGTAGTTAGCGTGCAGCGCCACTCACCTGGTGACCCGAGTTCGATTCAGGGTCACCACCAACATCCCTAACGATTATTCGAGCCGGTCCTAGACCTCCCCTAGGTCGACTCAGCCTCAAAGATTACTTCGGGTGCGGTGTTCAAACATCGTGTGCCGTGCCGGCCATAATAGGTGCTCGCCAACAGCGCTTGCCCCAACAGCCTGTTACAGGCTACATGTGGGAAGAGGGAGGACATTTACCATCGCCTGTGAGTGTCACTGCACGTGTCTCCATCGGCCGAGACACAACAAATCACATCTCGGCGCCTTTGGTCAAGAAATCCTCACAACCTCATTTGTCCTCCCGCCGGCGACAGGCGAGACGCGCTGACATCACCCCGATGTTGCTCCTACAGCCGCGCACACACGCACACACGCACATCCCCACGCCCTCCCCTCCGCACTCACAGCCTGGGCCTCGCGATGGGAGGGAGGGAGGGATCGAGGGAGGTAGATGGGTGGGTGGGAAGCGAGATGTTAACTCCCTCGCCTGGTATGCAAGGAGGTCGTGGGTTCGACCCCGACACTGACGCCTGTTGTATAATTTTGAGTTTTTGTGTCTGTCTGTCTCTCTCTCTCTCTGCCTGTGGTCGCGTGGATTCTTCTCCGGGTCCGTCGGTTTTCCTGTCCACGTTCAGAAACAACGTCACGCGTTTGCAGGAGTTGACGGTGAAACATTTCCACATGATGATGATGATAATGACGATAGGCCACTTCGTTGTGCTATCATTTGTGGCCAGGTCGCTTCTGAATTTTTTTTAGCGAAACAGCTCAGTGGTAAAATAAAAAAATGGTTTAGTTTCTTGTTTGTGTTGGGGCATGGGGGCAATGGCAGAGCCAGGATTTTCAGGTAGGGGGGGGGGCAACCCCTCCAGAAAATAAAAATTATAGGAGTTGTTAGTAAGTAAGAAGTTGTTAGTAAGTAAGGACTTGTCCCTTGCTTTTTATTCGATGCGTGTGCGGCGATGGCGCAGCCATCGATCGAGGATCGAAATCGAACCGCGTTGTGTGATCGGCATCGCGCTTGCTGAAGGTGAATGCCTTCAGGGAAGTCGTGTACTGTAGACGCAACTGCGCATAATTCTGTGAGTCACTTATAACTGCTTTGCCGTTACTTATTGCCAATTATGGACTCAGACTATTGTCCTATCATCTCATAGAGTCCCTGGGACGTAATAAAATGCTACACAGTGGCAGTGGGGGTCGTAAAATGCCGATTTATTACTAATACTCCCCAATGATCCGATCGAAATTGAGGATTTAGATCGGATCATTGGGGCGGCACGGAAGAGAGAGAGAGATGAGGTGCGGTAGGTGGGTAGGTGGAAGTCGAGCTTCCATGTTAATCCACGGAAATATTGTTATGCTGCTATTGTTATGCTGTTATTGTTATCCAGCTATTGTTATCCTGCTATTGTTATCCTGCTATTGTCACCCTGCTATTGTTATCCTGTTATTGTTATCCTGCTATTGTTATGCTGCTTATGTTATTAAGCTATTGTTATCCTGCTATTGTTATGCTGCTATTGTTATGTTGCTATTGTTATGATGCTATTGTTATGCTGCTATTGTTATCCTGCTATTGCTGTGCTGCTTTTGTTATGCTACTATTGATATTCTGTTAATGTTATCCTGTTATTGTTATCCTGCTATTGTTATTAAGCTATTGTTATCCTGCTATTGTTATGCTGCTATTGTTATGTTGCTATTGTTATGATGCTATTGTTATGCTGCTATTGTTATCCTGCTATTGTTATGCTGCTTTTGTTATGCTACTATTGATATTTTGTTATTGTTATGCGGCTATCGTTAACCTGCTATTGTTATCCTGCTATTGTTATGCTGCTATTGTCATCCTGCCATTGTTATCTTGAAGCAGAACATTAGTGCCAGACTACAGCGGTCACTACTGGCAATGGTAACTTTAAACCTGACCCGTTGTACCATCGATAGTTCATTTACAACGTGCGATGCCATTGAGCGGACTGCATATTGTTGTTGTCTTGGTGTGATCAGGAACTGTTGTTGTTTTTGTTGTTGTCAATGCGCACTGACCAGCGTGATGGGTGAAGTCTGGTCATAGCGCCCCCCACCACGAACCCGCAACGGTGTGCAGAGCCGCTCATCCAGCAGTGGATCGCCAAGACGGCTGTACACGTACGCGTGTGTGTGTGTGTACACGTACGTGTGTGTGTGTGCACACGCGAATTGCGAGGGAGCTGTGTGCCTGTCTGCGCGCATTCCCATCTCCTCTGGGCACGAGAGGTCAATGGGAGGTCACCCCTCACCCCCCCATATCCCCCTCCCCTCTGTCCCTACTCCCCCCGCCCCTCCACGCCCGCAGTTTAAACGCCGCTCGATCTATAAATGGGTCAATGGAGGCGAGCGTTTGTGAGCGCGCACGACGCGCACACAAACACTGCCCATTATTGATGGAGTCGACCGGGTGTGGGCCTCCCCTAGGTCTGCTCGGCCCTGCGTGAGACGATCTCGACCGTTGCGAGGACCAGCGGTTCACTTGGCAGAGGAGATCTCAGATGTAGTTTTGTGATATCCACTTCAGCGGAGACATTCTCTGGGGGGGGGGGGGGGGGGGGGTGGGGTTGCTCTGCTCTGCAACATTTGCGAGCGAACTTTTTTCGTCTCGTGATGTTTGATTTTAATTTACATTTTTTAATTGTACCAGGTAAGGCCCGCATGAGCCTATAGAGCTGTTTTTTTTAGAAGTGACCTGGCCACAAATGATGACTCGCGTGCACATTTACAGCAGCCACGAGCTCTAAACGCGCGACGCTGATAACACTGGTCAACACACTTTTTCTGGCAAAAGGTATTCCAACGGGTTTAAGGTAATTTTGGGGTGCTGATTCCAAATTTATCACATCGGGAATTTGAGATATCAAATATTGCATTTTCAATAAAAACTGCGGAAGAAAAATATTAAATAAATGTGGATATCTACATAAAATGATATTATAAACACACTATCCTAAAAATACAGCACCATATTTTAACACTAAAGCAGTCACTGACTCGCAACAACTTGCAAACATAATGGACAGAGTTAATTTCGGGTAAAATCAATGAAAATGGGGTTTTGCCGATAGCATAAAAATGAGATGTGATAGCCCAAATCTGAGATCAGATTTGGGATCACCACCCTGAAATTAGTCTAGAACAGCTGCAAAAGTCCAGTGTTATCAATGTGTAGGGAAGACCCCGGAGAAAAATCCACGCGACCACGGGAAGAGAGACGCGGCCAAATCCCTAATACACAAGAACAACAGAACCCACGACCTCCTGTATACCAGGCGATGGAGTCAACACCTCGCCACCGCGAGCCTGGGTCAGGCGAACGTGATACAAAAATCCGATCGGCATCCACCACTGTTGTTACCAATCATCGGGCGCGCCTCGCGTGTAAACGTGAACTCGAATTTGTGCTTTGGGAAACATATCCCTTGGCGGGGCTCAACTGACACTTCTTTTTGTAAACTCGTAACCCCTGGGTGGTGGTGTTGGTGGTGGTGTTGGTGGTGCTGGTGCTGGTGTTGGTGGTGGTGGTGCTGGTGGTGGTGTTGGTGGTGGTGTTGGTGTTGGTGGTGTTGGTGTTGGTGGTGGTGTTGGTGGTGGTGCTGGTGCTGGTGGTGGTGGTGCTGGTGGTGGTGTTGGTGGTGGTGTTGGTGGTGTTGGTGTTGGTGGTGGTGTTGGTGGTGGTGCTGGTGCTGGTGGTGGTGGTGCTGGTGGTGGTGTTGGTGGTGGTGCTGGTGGTGGTGCTGGTGGTGTTGGTGGTGGTGTTGGTGTTGGTGGTGGTGCTCGTGATGGTGCTGGTGGTGGTGGTGCTGGTGGTGGTGCTGGTGATGGTGCTCGTGGTGGTGATGGTGGTGGTGCTGGTGGTGGTGCTGGTGGTGTTGGTGGTGGTGCTGGTGGTGGTGGTGTTGGTGGTGGTGCTTGTGGTGGTGTTGGTGGTGGTGTTGGTGCTGGTGGTGGTGTTGGTGTTGGTGCTGATGGTGGTGTTGGTGGTGGTGCTGGTGGTGGTGTTGGTGGTGTTGGTGGTGGTGGTGTTGGTGGTGGTGGTGCTGGTGGTGGTGGTGGATATTCTGGTGCTGGTGGTGGTGTTGGTGGTGGTGTTGGTGGTGGTGCTGGTTGTGGCGGTGCTGGTGGTGTTGGTGCGGAGAACCGCGTGATTTGCTCATCAGGCTGGTGGCTGCGTCACAATCACCACGATCACGACAAGGAGCCCTACCCCCCAACCTCATTAACCCACCCCCCAAACTCCCTCCCCCTCCCTCTCTCCAACATCTCTAATTGCCTGTTAATGCCTTTATTAATTATCCTGGTTACAGACGCGTCATCCTCCACTGCCGCTGCGTTCCACGCGACCCTCCACGACCCTCCCAGCCCTTCCACTCACACCCCCGCCCCTCACCTCCCCTCCCCGCCCCTCCAACCCCCTCCCCTCCCTGCCCCTCCCCTACCCTCACCTCCCCTCTCCGCCACTCCAACACCCTCCCCGCCTCTCCACACCTCCTCCCACTTGTCAACAGTGAGCCTTTGTTTAATCGAAAAAAAAATTAACCCGTAAAAACAAAGTTTTTCATTATAAATCCTTTATATGCGTGGCATCGGTTATATTTTATTATTCATTTCTGTTTTTCTTGAGTAATAGTTTCATTTTTATCACATTGGTATTTTAAATTAAATATGAATTTTTTTTTCTCCTAAAAAGTGAAAAAAAAAATTCACAAAAAAAAATTGTCACGCACAACGAGTCTGTGTGCAAAATGTCAGCTCGATTGGATCACGGGAAGTGGGTTAAAAAACGACCGAAAGATTTGCACAGTCGTAAGCGCACAAACAAGCAAGCAAGTGAACTTAATATAAAGGATAAAAAAAACAAATCACTCGACACATTCGTCAATAGCAGTGCCTTCATAGGGAAATATACACGATAGTCGACGTTTCGGGCAATAACCCCCTCTGCGCAGCACATGAATGAATATTCGATTAGATGCGTGCATTGCCCCAAGTAGAACAGTGGCGCAGTGCTTAGCGCACCGCAACCTTCACCAATCAGCGCCGAGAAGTGTGGTGGTGAAGTATGGTCAAGTGACCCCCCCCCCAGCCCCCCCACCATGACTGACACTGGAGGCTGTCTTCAATGGGGCTGTACACAATATATCATTCCATAGTATGTATATATAAAGACAAAGATCCCCCGTATAGCCTGTAGCAGACTGTAGGGGCAAGTCCTGTTATCGAGTAGCACGGCACACGAGGGGGTGGATGGCCAACACCACGCCCGGCCGCCTTTGTCTCCCTAGTAGTGATGCTTACACATGGCCACTCATTTGGGGCCAAGTCGACCTAGGGGATGCCCAGGACCGGTTCAGATAATCGTCACTGGTATTGGCCGTGAGCGCGAATCGAACCCGGGTCGCCAGGTTCGTAGCCCAGCAGAGCACTCACCAATGCACTCACACAAAAGTTTTGCTGGCTGGAGGAAGGAACAGACACTCACGTCCGGGATTGAAGCTATCGCGAAAGCGTTGAGCGAACGACAACAGACGGCGTCTACAGAGTGGGGGAGGGGGGGGGGGAGACGGAGCGGTGAAATCGGAGCACTCTGCACGTGCCGGCTGGATTTGTGTTGCAGCATCGCAGAGGGCAGTGAGAGCCATCCTTCATACAGCAGCGGATTGAGCATGGCTGATGCTGCTGATGCTGCTGCTGCTGATGATGATGGATCCAGAGCACCGGTGCTGCTGGTGGAACCGTCACAGCCACGACAGCTGTATCAAGTTCCACCTGAAGACGGAAGCTTGTGTTGCCTCCAAAACGTCGTGATTTTTATTTTATTTTACTTTTATTAATTTTAATGTTTTACCTACGTGACTTTACCGAAAAAAAACTAAGAATATGAATCCTTGCAGTCACGAAAGCTTCAAATCTAGAATTCCTGCAGAATGATGTTGGCTGGGTCGTTGTGATGGCAATATAGGAGGCACTGCACCAAGGTTCATCATTTCGTGAGCACGGTCATAGTAACGGTGTTCATCAATCGCACGATCACAATCAGCATCGTGATTACAATCAGCATCGTGATCACAATCACCATCGTGATCACAATCAGCATCGTGATCACAACCAGCATCATGATCACAATTAGAATTGTGATCACAATCA
>NC_083791.1:8974647-8984647 GCF_015708825.2 Lethenteron reissneri
TCAATTCAGAGGCGACGTCGCGTCCTCGATCAGCAGCACGAAGGCTACACTGACATTGCTGCTGCTGCTTCTTGGCAAACACCACCCTCTTGAGCTCTCCATCCAAGCCGGTGCGGCGACGGTGGCGGTAGTGGTGGTGGAAGTGGTCGTGATGATGACGGTGGTGGTGGCGGTGGTGGTGGCGGTGGTGGTGGCGGTGGTGGTGGCGGTGGTGGCGGCGGTGGTGGCGGTCGTGTTGGTGGCGGTGGTGGTAGTGGTGGTGGTAGTGGTCGTGGTGATGATGGTGGTGGTAGTGGTGGCGGTGGTGGTGGCGGTGGTGGTGGTGTGGTCGTGTTGGTGGCGGTGGTGGTAGTGGTGGTGGAAGTGGTCGTGGTGATGACGGTGGTGGTAGTGGTGGTGGTGACGGTGGTGGTGGTGGCGGTGGTAGCGGTGGTGGTGGTAGCGGTGGTGGCGGTGGTGGTGGTAGTGGTGGTGGTCGTGGTGGTGTCGGTGGCGGCGGCGGTGGTTGTCGCGGTGGTAGCGGTGGTAGCGGTGGTGATGGTAGTGGTGGCGGTAGTGGTGGTAGTGGTGATGGTGATGGCAGCGGTGGTGGTGGTGGCTGTGGCTATGCTGCTACACGTGCCCGCCTGTAGTGCAGCCCTCTGGAGGCAGCAGCGAGCGTTGATGGATCGCTGTAACCGAACTTGCGTTTCATGGCGCCTCTTGCTCCCACGTGTTTGCACGATTTCGATTCTCAAGTGTTTATGTCACAAATGTTACTGAACCTCACCTTTTATGGAGCATCATGCTCACACGTTATATATTGACACTGTTTTTTGTGTGTGTGCAATATCCCTTGACGACCCCGTGCTCGTTCTGTGCAATGTGTATGTTTTTTGCGTTTGTGCTGTTGTTGCTATGGTCATGTAACACGACGGATTTCCCGTGTAAAATTGCACTCGAACGATTTCATTCATGGGAGACAGAGCAGAGCCTCACCATTCTGGCGAATTGCCCCATGATGCTGGATGCAATTACCAGCGAAACGTCGTACTACTCAAAAAAATTGTAAATGTTGTGGTTTCACGTTTCAACACACCGGTGGGCTAAAGCAGTGACTATTTGTCTTTTATCAACGTGACACTCTTTTACTGATTGGCCGTGTCGGGTGGTGGAGGGTTACGACACATTTATAAATAACGCGATCTAAACCCAAAAACGTTGATTATGGATTTCATTCATCTTACCAGGTAAGGCCCATGTGAGCTACGTGGCTCTTTCTCAGAAGCGACCTGGCCACAAATGATAGCTCAACGAAGTGGCTCGTCGTTTGTAAATTGATAGCAGCCAAAGACTCCAAAAGTATTTTTTATTATAAATGTGGAGGAGAAACCGGAGAACGCGGAGAAAAACATGTCCACGCAGTGATCATCCAAATGATCAGGCCACTTTGCCGAGCTATCATTTGTGGCCAGATCGCTTTTGAACAATAAGTTAATACCTCAGTGTGCTTTTGTTTTAGCAGGATGGGGATGCATATTTTTGTTTTTTTCGGTAAAATCACATAGAATGGAAATAATAAAATAATAAGAATAAAACATAATAAAATAAAATTCTCATGACGTTTCGGCCACAACGCAAGCAGCCGTCCTCAGGTGAAGAAACAGAGCTGTCGGAAAGACAGCGTCCTAATGATGGGGGTGGTTTAGTTTAATTTATGCGTGATTTCTTTTCTTTTCCTGTGCTTGGCACTACTATCGTGTTGTTTTGTACTGTTTGTTGTAATCTTCTTACCGACCCCTATTGGACATTTGTGAAAATAGCTTCACAGCTCATCGGATTCCTCCTGCATAAATGCATATTATGATTCCCGAAATATACAACAGACGTCGGGGTCGGGGGTGGAGCCCACGACCTCCTGCACACCAGGAGAGGGAGTTAACATCCGGCTGACCGCGGCGTCACGGGAGGCGCTGTCAGTCATGAGGTTGCCGGGAGGGATGCTGTTACTTACAACAGAGACACACACACAGACAACATATCCGGGAAAACTCGCTAACGATGGCTCCCAGTTACCGACTACATGGACCCAGCTTCTCCGTTCGCTCTCAACGTCTTTACGCTGATGGGCCCTCACCTTTGACACTTGGTTACTGTACTTCCTGGCGGCTCACATCCGATTAGCACGGTTGGCTAAGTACGGCGCGAAAGAAGTTCAACACACATACGTACGTCGGTAAAATATCCGATTTCATTAAATCAACATTCTCAGCAAATGATTTCTGATAATAATCCATCATCATCATCATCAAATTCTTTCATCCACTGCATGATCATTGTCATCATGCACATCATGGTTATTATCGTCGTCTTCATTATGTACATCATCCACAGAAATAAAATCACGATTAGTTGTATTACTATTATCATTATCATCATCATAAAAATGTCATAATCATTATGATCATTATGATAATCATTTTTTTGATAATCACAGACAACAGCATCATCAATAATAATCATTTGCATCAACTGCATCATCATCACCTGTATTAAAATCATCTGCAGCAATATCTGTATCATCAATTACAGGGATCACCTACATCAAC
This sequence comes from Lethenteron reissneri, assembly GCF_015708825.2. Taxonomy (NCBI): domain Eukaryota; kingdom Metazoa; phylum Chordata; class Hyperoartia; order Petromyzontiformes; family Petromyzontidae; genus Lethenteron; species Lethenteron reissneri. The sequence goes on from NC_083791.1 coordinate 8,977,236, forward strand.
TACATGATCGTCATCACATCTGCAGCAATATCTTAATCATTATCATCATCATCAACATCATCACCTACATCTTTACGATCATCACCTGCAAAAATATAATCTGCAGCAATATCTGATTCATCATCAACAGCATCACCTACAACTTTACGATCATCACCTGCAAAAAAATAATCTGCAGCAATATATGAATCATCATCATCATCAACAGCATCACCTCCATCTTAACGATCATCACCTGCAAAAATATAATTTGCAGCAATATCTGTATCATCATCATCATCATCAACAGCATCACCTCCATTTTTACGATCATCACCTGCAAAAATATAATCTGCAGCAATAATGATTTATCATCATCATCATCATCATCAATCACCAAGATCGCCTTCATCGTCTACATCATGATCATCAGCATCATCATGACCTGCAGCAACAATTGGGTTATGATCGCCGCTTCCTTAAACATCACCTGTAAACACCATCAATCACCAAATGTCAGGCCTCGCCTGGGGAGAAATCCGTGCAAACAAAACGAGCTTTTGTTCGAGGCTATTCCTGGCAGATGGTGGCCGCATTCCATTCATTTATTCGCTCTCGCTGTTGTTCTGGGCGTATCACATTGTTGCTGCTGCTGCCGACGATTGTTATTGCTGTTATGTTTGTTTAATATTTTAGCTCCATAAATAAAACACGCACTATTACTAATGCATCGGCAGTAAAATTTGTTCCGATTCAAGTTTAATTCATGATTAAGCCGCAGTGGGCGCTGTCATTCGTGGGAATGCTCTGCGGGAAGTCCGTTACTTACAACACGAAAGAAATGCAAAGACAAAGATCTCCCGTGTAGCCTTAAGATACTGTAGGGTCAAGTGCTGTTAGCGAGCACCTATGAAGGCCGGCACGGCACACGAGGGGCTGGGTGGCCAGCACCACGCCCGACCGCCGTTGTCATTCCAGTGGCGATGTTTACACATCGCACCAGGTACTCATTTGAGGCTGAGTCGACCTAAAGGAGGCGCAGGACCGGTTCTGATAATCGTCACCGATGTTGGCTGTGAGCGGGAAGCGAACTCGGATCCTAGCGCCGCGCGCTAACCGCTGCTCCACCGCTACACACAAAGATCCCCCGTATAGCCTTAACAGACTGTAGGGTCAAGTGCTGTTAGCGAGCACCTATGAAGGCCAGAACGGTACACGAGGGGGTGGGTGGCCAGCACCACGCCCGACCGCCTATGTCTCCCAAGTGGCGATGTTTACACACCGCACCGGGTACTCATTTGAGGCTGAGTCGACCTAGGGGAGGCCCGGGACCGGTTCAGATAATCGTCACTGGTGTTGGCTGTGAGCGGGAAGCGAACTCGGATCCTAGCGCCGCGCGCTAACCGCTGCTCCACCGCTGCTCCACCGCTACACACAAAGATCCCCCGTATAGCCTTAACAGACTGTAGGGTCAAGTGCTGTTAGCGAGCACCTATGAAAGCCAGAACGGTACACGAGGGGGTGGGTGGCCAGCACCACGCCCGACCGCCTATGTCTCCCAAGTGGCGATGTTTACACACCGCACCGGGTACTCATTTGAGGCTGAGTCGACCTAGGGAAGGCCCGGGACCGGTTCAGATAATCGTCACTGGTGTTGGCCGTGAGAGGGAATCGAACCGGTGTTGCCGGGTTCATAGCGCAGCTCGCTAACCGCTACACTATCGCTCCCCGCTACACACACAGACACTCACACGCACATAGGCACTCACACGCACATAGACACTCACACACACAGACACTCACACACACATAGGCAACCCCTCCCGCTTACAATGCGGTCTGGCCACGGGAATCTTAAGGTAATCTCCTTAAAATGCAAATTCCCCCACAGAGTTCACACGGCGCACGAAACGTGGGCACAGGCACTGGACCCGTTTTATTCATTCAACGCGAGTGCGGCCGCAGTGGGGCTGCCCGATGGGTTCGTTGGTTGATTGTTTGGCAACGATATCCGTGGTAGGATGGGTCGGTCGATAATTATAGGTGGGTGGATGGGTGCTGGGCTTTGGTGGGTGGTTGGCTGGGTTCGTAATTGGATAGTTAAGTGAGTGGTTGGATTGGTGAATAGGTGGGGTGGGTTGGTTAGGTTGGTGGATGGATGCGTGGGTGGTTGATTGGATTGGGATCCGTGTGGGTGCATTGGTGGGTGGCCTCATGGGTTGTTGAGTTGCTATGTGAGTGCTGGGCTTGTTGAGAGAGCGCGTGTATGGGTGTGTGGGCGAGTGGTGGATTGTGTTGTTGTTGTTGTTGTTTGGGTGACCATATGGATGGACGGCTAAGTGATGAGTTCGGTGTACGGGTGGGTAGGCATAGATATGTGTAGCTGGTTGATGGGAGATTGGGGCTGGTGTTCAGGGAAATTGGTCGGGAGAAGCATCTGCTGCTGATGCCACCTCTTTTCACTAGGGGGCGATATATTTTCGAATTCAGCACCATAGACAACACTCCAAACACAGGGGGTTAATACTGGTAGGAACCTCCTGGTGACACCAGCCCACAGGGGATTATTGTGTCCGTCCGTCGTGCATCCAAAAATGGGAGGGGTGGGGCTGGGTGGAGAGGGGAGGGTGGGGAGGGTGGGGAAGGGCTGGGTTGGGGAGGGTGGGGCTGGGTGGGGGCTGGGAGGGGTGGGGCTGGGTAGGGAGGGGTTGGTCACCCCGTGGTGCCCTTATAAAACTCAACATTTTACCTACTCACGCCGGCTTGTGCCCGCCCTCACAGTCGGGCATATTTGCGGAATACACCATGCCGCCGTTGACCCTGGCCATTGACCGAGCAACCCAACGGTTCCTACCAGCTCCCTCCGCAGGAATGTGTTTAATCATCAGGGCAGTATTTGTAACACAGGAGTTAATTCAGCACCAAGGGTATTGCTCATAACACAGGGGTCAAGTCACCACTGTGGATAGAGCTCATAACGCAGTGGGTCAACTCAGCACCTTGGACAACTCCCATCGCAAAGGGGTTAATTCAGAACGATGGACAGCTCCCATAACACACGCACAGCGCTCATAACACAGTGGTCAATCTAGAACCATGGACAACGCTCACAACACAGGCGGTCAATTTAGTACCGTGAAGAGCGCAGATAACACAGAGGGTCAATTCAGCCATGTGAACAGCGCTCATAACACACGGGGTCAATTCAGCGCTGTGGACAGCGCTCATAAGACACGGGGTCAATTCAGCGCTGTGGATAGCGCTCATAAGACACGGGGTAAATTCAGCGCTGTGAACAGCGCTCATAACACACGGGGTCAATTTCAGCATCATGGACATATCTCATAACACTGGGAGTTCATTCAGCACCAGGGCAGCATTTGTAACACGGGAGATTCATTCAAAACCATGGATAGCGCTGACAACACCGGGGTCAATTTAGCAGCAAGGGCATTGCTCATAGCACAGGAGGTTAATTCAACACGATGGGCAGCGCTCGTAACAGGGGTTACTTGAGCGCCATGGAGAGCGCTTATAACAACAAGGTTCAATTCAGCAACATGTACAGCACTCATAAGACAGGGGCCCAATTAGAACCGTGGAAAGGCCTCGTAACACAGGGGTTAATTCAGCACCGTGGGCAGTGCTCGTAACACGAGGGGTTAATTCAGAACAAGGGCAGCATTTGCACCACAGGAGTTAATTCAGCACCATGGACATCGCTCGCGATGGAGAGAACAATTCTGAATGACACAACAGCCAGCGCAAAGTGAAGTGACCCTCCTACCATTGTAAGATTTTAAAAAAAAACTCGGGCGTTTGATATTCTGCATGCGTGTAGCAATTATTGACACCGTAATTTTTCAATTGGTAACTATGTCTACAGCAGTGTGGTGGACACTGAAAATATCGGCTCACTGTGCCCGAGTCTTGTGAGCAATGTCAAAGGGTCTTCAGGAGGAGCCTATTTATATCAGACGGCCCTGTCAGCTTAGGAGGAAGGTAAACTAGCCACACATGGGAAAGGCGCAGGAGGGGAATGGACAAGTGGTTTGGAGTGTGTGTGTGTGTGTGCACGAGCGAAGCAAATGTCAGACCAACACCAAAGCAACAAGCTAACGAGACACAAATACTATCCGATCCTTACTCATCAACTAAGCGACCAACCACTGGTACTAGCCCTCCCACTGACCATAACACCAACACAACTAGCCACCCAGACACAAATACTAGCCTACCGATAATCATCAACTAAGCGACCAACCACTGGTATACTAGCCCTCCCACTGACTATAACACCAAAACAACTAGCCACCCAGACACATACTAGCCTACCGATAATCATCAACTAAGCGACCAACAACTGGTATACTAGCCCTCCCACTGACCATAACACCAACACAACTAGCCACCCAGACACAAATACTAGCCGATCCTTACTCATCAACTAAGCGACCAACCACTGGTACTAGCCCTCCCACTGACCATAACACCAACACAACTAGCCACCCAGACACAAATACTAGCCGATCCTTACGTGACTTTACCGAAAGAACCAAGAAGATGAATCCCTGCAGTCACGAAAACTTTAAATCGAAATGTATATATGTTTTTTTGTTTCCGTTTGTGCATCATCTGGTGTCTTGCCCATCTTCTGCTTTGGTTTTGGATGCGGCTTGGGCAGGAGCCGAAGATTGCATCGGCCTTCACGAAGGTCCACCTCTGTCTGAGCGAGAAATTCACGGCGGGTGGCTTTCAACGCGGCGACCGAACCGACCGATCGTCGATCTCCCGGTCTCCGGAGCAACAACGCCGGGACATTTATTTATTTATTTAGACTCCCGCAGGAGGAATCCAATGAGCTACGAAGCTTATTGTTTCCACCCCACCCCCTCACCTCCCCCCCACAGCCAGTCACAACAGCAAACGATACAATCGCGACCCCCCCCCCCCCGACCCCCCCCCCATACCGCTGGACACTTCGGCTGGGATTAATTTACGTCCACAAACAAAGATCCCCCGTATAGCCTCAACAGACTATAGGGGCAAGTGCTGTTAGCGGGCACCTGTGAAGGCCGGAAACGGTACACGAGGGGGTGGGTGGCCAGCACCACGCCCGACCGCCTTTGTCTCCCCAGTGGCGATGTTTACACACACCGCGCCTGGTACTCAATTCAGGCTGAGTCGACCTAGGCGGAGGCCCATTAGCGGTTCAGATAATCGTCACTGCGGTGTTGGCCGTGAGCGGGAATTGAACCCGGGTCGCTGGGTTCACAGCGCAGCGTAGCGCTAACCGCTGCACCACCGCTCCTCCCCCCACACCCCCCACCCCACACACCCCCCACCCCACACACCCCCCACACACCCCGCCCCTTTCTCCCGGGCCGTTTCCGCCACTTGCGCGCTCGTAAACTCGGTGGCCGGAGTGACGTGGCCAGGCGACGAGAGACAAATGTGGGGGGGCAGGGGGGGGCAGGAGGGGTTTGCTTGGGGGGAGAGGGGGTGGGGTGGGGTGGGAGTTGATGCATTGCGGTGCAAACGGCCGCGAGCCGTGCGGGTGCATTGGCACAGAAGCGTTACCGCCATTCACTCTCCCGAATGTGTGTGAGTGTGTGTGGGTGTGAGTGAGTGTGTGGGTGTGTGAGTGTGTGTGAGTATGTGGGTGTGTGAGTGTGTGAGTGTATGTGGGTGTGAGTGTGTGTGAGTGGGTGTGTGTGAGTGGGTGTGTGTGAGTATGTGGGTGTGTGAGTGTGTGTGAGTGTGTGTGTGTGAGTGGGTGTGTGTGAGTGGGTGTGAGTGAGTGGGTGTGTGTGAGTATGTGGGTGTGTGTGAGTGTGTGTGTGAGAGTGGGTGTGTGAGTGTGTGTGTGAGTGTGTGAGTGTGTGTGTGAGTGTGTATGTGTGTGAGTGTGTGTGTGAGTGTGTGTGTGAGTGTGTGAGTGTGTGTGAGTGTGTGAGTGAGTGTGTGAGTGTGTGTGTGAGTGTGTGTGTGAGTGTGTGTGAGTGTGTGTGTGACAAGGTGCACCTAGCCTGGCACACGCGCCGTGGTTACGTCACCGACACTTAGTGTCTAAGCGCTTTCTGTTGTTGTTGTTGTGTAAGAGAGTGCGAATGGATGAATTAGAGTCTCATCGACTATGCGCGTGTCTGCGTCCATTGTCCGGGAAACGTGTCCGATAACAGCGTTGTCATCGATCTCACTCGATGAATCCGCTACATCTCTCCACTGCAACAGAGACAATCGAGTTAAGAGAGAGGCACCGATTGAAGCTGTAGGCGGTTTCATAGGGGAGGGGTCGGGGGGGGTGATAGGGGAGCGGTAGTGTAGCGGTTAGCGCCCTGCGCTGCGGCCAAAACCTCAGTGACAATCATCTGAACCGGTTATGGGGCCTCCCCTTAGGCCGACTCAGCCTCAAATGAGTTCCCGGTGCGGTGTGTGTAAACATCGCCACTCGGGAGACAAAGGCGGCCGGGCGGGCGTGGTGCTGGCCACCCACCCACCCACTCGTGTGCTGTGGCCGGCCTTCATATGGTGTAGGGATAAGCATTTACACCATTGGAACCTCATTTGCCAGTAAAAAAAATAGGATAATTGTTTTTTTACCGCCATCTGGTCCAACCCATGTGAGACTAGGCTCTAAGGAAAGCTGTCTCGGGTGTGGACCAATCAACTTCAAGGACAGTGCATATATTATCAGAGTTATGTTTTTTGTTTGCATTATGGCTGCAGGTATTGTGGTCTATGCAAACATGACTCCTTGTAAAAAAGTTGTCAGTATTGTTGCCAGATAGAAGGGTAAAAAAACAATTATCAGGGTGTAGGGTGTTTGGCTGCTTTAAATGTCCACGTGGACAAGCCACTTTGTGTGTGGCCGGCCAGGCAGCCTTCTGAACGAGATGCTCACAGCTCAGTCCGGACTTACCTGATGGTAACAAAGTGCTCGATCACAGCACTTGCTCCTCCAGTCTGTTAGCTCTATACGGGGGAGCTTTGTCTTTGTGCCTTGGGGTGGGAGGGGATAGGTGGGGGGGGGGGGGGTTGCGTGGTGGGTGGGTGGGGGGGCTAAGAGGAGATGTCCCTGCAAGTCAACTCGCTGCTGGCCCCGATGGAGATGCATGGAAGCACTTAGTTGTAATTAATTTCTGCATCACAATTACGACGTGAGCTTTTAGGGCACAGCAAGGGCTGGGGGTATGGGCGAGTGGAGGAGCAGTGGGGGCGTGGGGGCGATCGGGGGGAGGGGGCGAGGGGGGGGAGGGCGTCTTATTCCTCGCGGGGTGAATGGGGATTTCATTGGGATGGTGAATGGGAGGCAGAAAACCCTCAATGAAATCACGACGCTGATTGGGTGGATTGCTCTGCGTTGGAGTGGGCAGGCGAGGATGTCATCCAGCGGCAGATTGATGATGATGGGAGAGGGCAGGGGCAGTGAT
>NC_083791.1:8989647-9062147 GCF_015708825.2 Lethenteron reissneri
ACCATCACCACCACCATCATCACCATCATCACCACCACCATCATCACCACCACCATCATCACCACCACCATCACCACCACCACCATTATCACCACCACCACCATCATCACCACCACCACCATCACCACCATTATCACCACCACCACCATCACCACCACCATCATCACCACCATCACCACCACCATCACCATCATCACCACCATCACCACCACCATCATCACGAACTCTCTCAGCCGCGCTCCATCGGTGCAGCACTCTCGCTCGTTACCGATCCTCGTGGGCATGACAGCACGGGGGCAGGGGGGGCGGGGGGGGCAGGGGGGGCGGGGGGGGCAGGGGGGGGCAGGGGGGGTGCGGGGGTGGGGGTAGGACGGGGGAGCGGGGGGTCGGGGGAACTCTGCCCCCACCCCACTCGCTACCAATTTGTGAGCAATGCGGGAAGCGAAAATTAATGCCCTTCACGAGGGGGGGGGGCATTTTCTTCCTTGTCAACATTTCCCCCTCCCTCCTTCCTCGCTCCCCAAAGCCCCCCCTACCACCACCCTCCACCCACCACACCCCCCACACCACTCGCCTAAAATAAATGAATTTCTTCCATTCCACCTTCCCACCACCACCACCACCACCCCCCTCTCTCTCTCCCTCCTCCCCAAAACAAAACACCACCTCGACACGCAGTCCGCCCACAGACAAAACGAGCGCTCGCGAGCGAGAGAGAGAGGGGGCTCTGAATTCGGCGAAGAAATTCCATTTGCAAGCGGGCTGAGCGTTCATTTTGTTTTATGGACCTCATTGGGTCTCGTTACGATCGCCAGGGCCATTAGCGAGGCGCGCGCGTGTGGAGTTGGGAGGGTGTGCGTCTGTGTGTGTGTGTCTTTTGCGTCTGTGTGTGTGTTTTGCGTGTTGTGTGTGTGTTGTGGGTGTATGTGTGTGCTTTAGCGGTTAGCGCGCTGCGCTACGAACCTGGCGACCCGGGTTCGATTCTCGCTCACGGCCAACACCGGTGACGATTGTCTGACCCGGTCCTGTGCCTTCTCCCTAGGTCGACTCAGCCTCAAATGAGTACCTGGTGCGATGTGTAAACATCGCCACTAGGGAGACAAAGGCGGCCGGGCGTAATGTTGGCCACCCACCCCCTCGTGTGCCGTGCCGGCCTTCATGCTCGCTAACAGCACTTGCTCCAACAGTCTGTTAAGGCTATATGGGGGATAATTGTCTTTTCTGTGTCTGCGTGTGATGTGTCTGGGTCTCTGTGTGTGTCTGTGCTGATGTGTGTCGCCCAGGACTGGTTCAGATAATACTGGTAGGAACCTCCTGGTTACACCAGCCCACAGGGGATTATGGTGTCCGTCCGTCGTGCAGAGAGGGGCTGGGTGGGGCTGGGTGGGGCTGGGTGGGGCTGGTCACCCCGTGGTGCCCTTATAAAACTCAACGTTTAACCTACTCACGCCGGCTTGTGCCCGCCCTCACAGTCGGGCATATTTGTGGAATACACCACGCCGCCGTTGACCCTGGCCATTGACCGAGCAACCCAACGTTCCTACCAGCTCCCTCCGCAGGAATGTGTTTGTCACTGGCCCCAGTAACCGCGAACGGGAATCGAACCCGTGACGCCGGCTTCGTAGCGTAACGACTACACCCACCTCTCCTGCAGCAAACTCAAGACAACACACAGCTTAACAGACTGTAGGGGCAAGTGCTGTTAGCGATAACCTATGAAGGCCGGCACGGCACACAAGGGGGTGGGTAGCCAGCACCACGCCCGACCACCTTTGTCTCCCTATTGGCGGTGTTTACACTCCCCACCAGGTACTCATTTGAGGCTGAGTCGACCTAGGGGAGGCCAGGGACCGGTTCGGATAATCGTCACCGGTGTTGGCCGTGAGCGGGAATCGAACTCGGGTCGCCAGGCTGGTTGCGCAGCGTAGCGCGAGCCGCTACACCACCGCTCCCCACCACCATCAGGTGGCTTTGCACATGATGACGGACGCTGGTGTTGCGCCCGAAACGTTCGTGGTTTATTTTATTTTCTATCCACGTGACTTTACCGAAATATCCAAAGAGTATGGATTCTGCAGTCACGAAAGCTTCAAATCAACAACACTTAATACATATACACACACAGATAAAACTAAACTATATATTCCACAAGTAGTGACTAATTCCATATCTGCAAAATTTATCTTGATATGCAAATTCCTTTGTCAAGGCGCTCTTCCCCCTCCAACCCAGCTTAAATATACGCTGCCAAGCCTGGTGGTGTTCATTCAGACGCTGTCTTTCCGACAGAACTGGTCTTCACCTGAGGACGGCTGCTTGCGTTGTAGTCGAAACGTCGTGAGAATGATTTTATCATGTTTAATTTTGAATCCCTGCAGTCACGAAAGCTTTAAATCGATATATATATTTCTTAACTTACCGGGATATGCCCACTGATGTATTACCTTAACTTTCCCGAAGCGCACTTGCCACAAATGATAGCTCAACCAAGTGGCTTATCATCGTGGGGAAATATAGAGCGACAAAACTAATCTAAATAATCATCAACGCATGCTGATTTCTAAATGTGACGACAGCAGGGGAGCGGTGAGTCAGACTTCACGAGCCTCCCGTCTCGCGGTGCCATCACTTTGATGCGATGCTCAAAGGCGCTGGCGGTGGCTGGGAGATGTTAACTACCTCGCCTGGTGCACAGGAGGTCGTTGGGTTTCCGATAGCGATCCTGACGACGCCCGCTGTACATTTGCAGTTTGCGTGTGTGTCTCTTTCTCTCTCTTTTTTAAATCATTTATATTAAGTTCGCTTGCTTGCTTGCTTAGGACCGTGCAAATCTTTCGGTCGTTTTTTAACCCACTTCCCGTGATCCAATCGAGCTGACATTTTTCACACAGACTCGTTGTGCGCGACAATGCATTTTCGTGAAAAAAAATTTCCTAAGTTTTACACTGTTTAGGGAAATTTTTTAAAATATTTAATTACCAATTGTTTAATGCTGCCAGACAATCATCTGACCCATAGGTGGCAGCCATCTCAATCCAGAGGACGAGATGACTCTAGCCGCCCCGATGCCACGCATATAAAGGATTTATAGTGAAAAACTTTGTTTTTACGGGTTTACTTGTTTACGATCAGATGAAGTAAGAATATGCTCAGTGGTGTAGTCGGCACTTTGCTTCGTTCATCATTTCGTTTTCTTTCTCAATGCTTTGCTTTATGTGCCCCCCACCTCCCTTTTCAAATGAAAGATTTCACAAAATATTTCACGCTCTGCTCTCTTCCTTCTTACCCCTTCTCTCTCTCTCTACCCCCCCTCTCTCTCTACCCCCTCTCTCTACCCCCCCCCCCCCTCTCTCTCTCTCTCTACCCCCTCTCTCTACCCCCCTCTCTCTCTACCCCCTCTCTCTACCCCCCCTCTCTCTCTCTCTCTACCCCCTCTCTCTACCCCTCTCTCTCTACCCCCTCTCTCTACCCCCCCCCCCTCGCTCTACCCCCTCTCTCTACCCCCCCTCTCTCTCTCTACCCCCTCTCTCTACCCCCCTCTCTCTCTACCCCCTCTCTCTACCCCCCCTCTCTCTACCCCCCCTCTCTCTCTCTCTACCCCCCTCTCTCTCTCTACCCCCTCTCTTTACCCCCCTCTCTCTCTCTCTCTACCCCTCCTCTCTCTCTGTACCCCCCCTCGCTCTCTCTCTACCCCCTCTCTCTACTCCCCCCTTCTCTCTCTACCCCCTCTCTCTACTCCCCCTCTCTCTCTGTACCCCCTCTCTCTACCCCCCTCTCTCTCTTTACCCCCTCTCTCTACTCCCCCTCTCTCTCTCTACCCACTCTCTCTACTCCCCCTCTCACTCTCTCTACCCCCTCTCTCTACTCCTCCCCCCTCTCTCTCTCTACCCATTCTCTCCCCACTCGATATCTATGTTTTCTCTGCCCGTGGTCACGTGGATTTTTTTTTCTACGGAGAACTCCGGGTTTTTTTTCTCCACCTCCACATTTAGAAGCGACATCACCACCGAGCATTCAGAGTGTTTGGCCGCTGTACATTTCCACGCGCTTAGAAGCCTCCTCTTTGTGCTATCGTTTGCGATTACCCAGGCCGCTTCGGAAAGAAAATGTTTTTATAGTTACACAGCTCGGTGGGTCTTATCTGGTGGAAAAAAAAAGTGTTTAATAATTTATTATAAAAGGGCGGTAATGTCCGTTCATTCGCAGCCTATACCGCGGGCAAAGCGCGCTCTAATCTCACCACGACTTCATGCAGGGAAGGTGGGAAGGGAGGTAGTCGAGGAGGGTGGGAGGGGAAGGTGGGAAGGGAGGTAGTCGAGGAGGGTGGGAGGGGAAGGTGGGAAGGGAGGTAGTCGAGGAGGGTGGGAGGGGAAGGTGGGAAGGGAGGTAGTCGAGGAGGGTGGGAGGGGAAGGTGGGAAGGGAGGTAGTCGAGGAGGGTGGGAGGGGAAGGTGGGAAGGGAGGTAGTCGAGGAGGGTGGGAGGGGAAGGTGGGAAGGGAGGTAGTCGAGGAGGGTGGGAGGGGAAGGTGGGAAGGGAGGTAGTCGAGGAGGGTGGGAGGGGAAGGAGGGAGGGAGGGTGGGAGAGTGAAATATTTCATTTAAACAGGGGGGGGGGGCACATAAAGCAAAGCATTGGACAAAAAAACGAAACGATGAACGAAGCAAAGTGCCGACTACAACGAGCATCTTCTTGTTTCCTCTGATGGTTAAAAAAGAGAGAGGGAGGGGAAGGAGGGAGGGGGAGGAGGGAGGGGGAGGAGGGAGGGAGGGGGAGGAGGGAGGGAGGGGGAGGAGGGAGGGAGTGGTAGGAGGGAGGGGAAGGAGGGAGGGGGTGAGGGAGGAAGGGGGAGGAGGGAGGGGAAGGAGGGAGGGGGAGGAGGGAGGGAGGGGGAGGAGGGAGGGAGGGGGAGGAGGGAGGGAGTGGTAGGAGGGAGGGGAAGGAGGGAGGGGGAGGAGGGAGGGGGAGGAGGGAAGGAGATGTAGGAGGGAGGGAGGTGTAGGAGGGAGGGGTAGGAGGGAGGGGAAGGATGGAGGGAGGGAGTGGGAGAAGGGAGGGGGAGAGGTGGAAAAGGGAGGGAGGGGTAGGAGGGAGGGAGGGGTAGTAGGGAGGGGGTGACGAGAGTGCTGAATTTTGACTGTCATCTCTGAGGAAGGGGTGCCCGACTTCTCTCGCACCTCCGTGATGAGCTCGTGAAATGTTTAAGAGGATTCCGTGCCGACAACGGCGTCTCGGGCTCCTGTTGCCTGACAGCCCCTCTCATTCACCCAAACCCCTCGTCTGCATGAAGGCAGTGGCGGGGGGGGGGGAAGCGGGAGTGGGGGCTGTCAGGTAGCCCACTGAGGGGGGGGATCGAGGGGCAACATTCAAATCTGTGCATGACGAGAAATCTCAGCAAACAAGTTAACAAACAAACCAAAAAGTCCAACAGCACGCAACAAGAACGCTTCTGCTGCAGCAGTGCAAGGTGGTGAGAAGCACAGGTCTCGAGATGGCACGCACACGCAGGCAGATGAAGTCGATAAGAGGGGATCTTTGTCTTTGTATGCATTTCAGAATCAGAATGTGCATTTGTACTGGAGGAATCCCATGAGTTTTAAAGCTCTTTTTTCACAGATGTCCAGTCGTATGACCATCGGCACATAAGTAGTGGGGAGACAAAGGCGGTCTGGGGTCGTGCTGGCCATCCACCCACTCCCCCATGTGTGGCGTGACGTCCTTTAGATAGTGCTCGCTTAACAACACTTGCCCCAACAATCTGTTAGAGGCTATGGGGGGGGAGGAGGGGGGTGAAAACTTTTTTTTCGTGTCTGCACGGTATTATAATTCACGTGGTAGCTTTGGTTTTGCAAGAAGGATGAGGTCTCTGAGACTCGTCTCAGGCAGGAAAGAGCTTTTACTTGGCAAGAACAATCATCCGCATATCACCAAGAGGACCCTTCGCTGAATGACAATGCACCACACGCACAACACGACTGGCACTTTGTATATCACCAGGACAGAGACGAAGATTCCTCCCCGCGTAGCCTGTAACAGACTGTTGGGGCAAGTGCTGTTAGCGAGCAGCACCTATGAAGGCCGGCACGGCGTACCGAGGGTGTGGGTGGACAGCAACCACGCCCGGTCGCCTTTGTCTCCCCCGGTGGCGATGTTTACACACCGCACCAGAGACTCTCGTTTGAGGCTGAGTCGACCTACGGGAAGCCCAGGATATCACGCGCACAACCTCTCACACACACACACACGTAAAAGACACAGGTATTACATTTTCACAAGTAGCTGTACACGTGCAACACCATGCACGGGTACACAGGCGGTCAGCCACTTTGTTGTTGTTGTTGTTGTTTTTCCACTGCTGGATGGGGACCTCCCTCCAAACCGCGCCGGTCGTTGGTGGGGGGTTTCGACCATACTTCACCACGCTGGTCACTGTGGGTTGTTGGTAAAGGCGGGGGTCGGGGGGGGTACAAGACGTGGAAGCCGGGCTTATTTCTTTTCTTAATTTATCAATTGATTAATTAATTAAAAGCTTTGAACGATGCCTTTAATCTGCGTAAGTTCTCCAATCCTCGCCTTTCTCTCCACGTTTAATCAGCGCCATGCGGAGCGCGCTCACGATCCCTTCACGCTCCGCCGATCATTCTTCAGTCCACGTTCAATCGTCGCGTTCATGAGCGCTGTTTGCGAACCGCTCGACAGAGCTGCATCAGCAAGCCGGCCGGCAGCCTGCCAGCCAGCGGCAATAATCATTCTCTATAATGATAGGTTTTTACTCTTTCAACTGGTACAAAAACTGACACCTTTATACAAGGCATCGTGTTTGCAATAACCACAACACAAGCAGTCAAAATGCAAACAAAAATCAACTCTGATAATGATAATGATATGCAATGTCCTTGAAGTTGATTGGTCCACACCCGAGACAGCTTTTCTTAGAACCTAGTCTCCATTGGTGTTGGACCAGATGACGCCAAAAGGCGTACAACTCAAAGACAGCGCACTATCAGAGTGTTGAAAGCTCGGGGTAAGCATTTACACTATGAGACCTCCTTTAGCAGTGGCAAAATATAGTAATATAGAAATAATAACTGTTTTTGAGTTGTACGCCTTTTGGCGTCATCTGGTCCAACACCAATGGAGACTAGGTTCTAAGAAAAGCTATCTCGGGTGTGGACCAATCAACTTCAAGGACAGTGCTTATCATTATCAGAGTTTATTTTTGTTTGCATTTTGACTGCTTGTGTTGTGGTTATTGCAAACATGATGCCTTGTATAAAGGTGTCAGTTTTTGTACCAGTTGAAAGGGTAAAAACCTATCATTATGTTTTGCCACTGGTAAAGGAGATGTCTCAGTGTAAATCATTCTCTACTGCTCACGGATCACTGAGCACCAGTCAGAGACGGCACTGCCCTGTTGATTGTCATCATCAAGTTATACACCCGAGTAAAAGGTATTCCGGATTAACTTGCTCTTTTTCTATGTGACCATTTTTCGTTGTTGTTGTCGGTATCAAGACGACGACAAGAAGAATAGCCGTTACCCCGTCAGGCAACAACTACAGATGTTCAGACACCTACTGCAAGGCATCACATCTGCGTTAATCACACATCATGCTTGTGGTAAGATATACGCAACTGTCCTAGGAAACTGATTTGTCTACTTCTAGATTTGAAGCTTTTGTGACTGCAAGGATTCATACTCTTAGTTTTTTTCGGTAAAGTCACGTAGGTAAAAAAAATAAATTGAAATTAATAAAAATAAAATAATAATAAATCACGACGTTTCGGAGGCAACACAAGTCTCCGTCATCAGGTGGGACCGTCACAGCCAGATTTGCTGTATCAAGTAGCCTCACTTTATACAGCAAATCTGGCTGTGACGGCTACTTGATACAGATTTGCTGTATCAAGTAGCCTCACTTGATGCAGCAAATCTGGCTGTGACGGTCCCACCTGATGACGGAGACTTGTGTTGCCTCCGAAACGTCGTGATTTTTTATTATTTTATTTTCAATTTTTTTACCTACGTGACTTTACCGAAAAAAACAAAGAGTGTGATTTGTTTCGATTTAAAGCTTTCGTGACTGCAGGGATTCATCTTCTTGGTTCTTTCGGTAAAGTCACGTAGTCAGATTCTGCCTTCTCGACAGACCTGTTCTCCACCTGAAGACGGCTGCTTGCGTTGTGGCCGAAACGTCGTGAGAATTATTTTATTATGTTTTATTTTTATTATTTTATTATTTTCCTTCTACGTGACTTTACCGAAAGAACCAATAAGTATGATTTTTCTACACCAGCGATGGCCTCGTCTCCAATGCCCCCGTGTATATAGAACTGCTCACAACCGCCTTGACATCTGCATTGCCTTTGTACCGTTCGCCCAACACCCGGTGGGTGAGACGAGGCAATGCAGCAGGGCGCTGGAGTTCTGGTCTTGGCCAATCAGTTTCGAAGGGCAGTGGCGTACATTAAACTGAAAACGCATTCGTTTCAATGCAAGCGTAGAGACAGTGCGCGGTCTAGAGGTCACGTGTGGTAACTACAGATGTGGAGACAGTACAGGGGACTGGTGGTCACGTGTGGTAACTACAGGTGTGGAGACAGTACAGGGGACTGGTGGTCACGTGTGGTAACTACAGGTGTGTGCACAGTACAGGGGACTGGCGGCCACGTGTGGTAACTACAGGTGTGTGGACAATACAGGGGACTGGTGGTCACGTGTAGTAACTACAGGTGTGGTAACAGGGGACTGGTGGTCACGTGGGGTAACTACAGGTGTGGTAACAGAGGACTGGCGGCCACGTGTGGTAGCTACAGGTGTGTGGACAGGGGACTGGTGGTCACGTGTGGTAACTACAGGTGTGGTAACAGGGGACTGGTGGTCACGTGGGGTAACTACAGGTGTGGTAACAGGGGACTGGCGGCCACGTGTGGTAGCTACAGGTGTGTGGACAGGGGACTGGTGGTCACGTGTGGTAACTACAGGTGTGGTAACAGGGGACTGGTGGTCACGTGGGGTAACTACAGGTGTGGTAACAGGGGACTGGCGGCCACGTGTGGTAGCTACAGGTGTGTGGACAGGGGACTGGTGGTCACGTGTGGTAACTACAGGTGTGGTAACAGGGGACTGGTGGTCACGTGGGGTAACTACAGGTGTGGTAACAGGGGACTGGCGGCCACGTGTGGTAGCTACAGGTGTGTGGACAGGGGACTGGTGGTCACGTGTGGTAACTACAGGTGTGGTAACAGGGGACTGGTGGTCACGTGGGGTAACTACAGGTGTGGTAACAGGGGACTGGCGGCCACGTGTGGTAGCTACAGGTGTGTGGACAGGGGACTGGTGGTCACGTGTGGTAACTACAGGTGTGGTAACAGGGGACTGGTGGTCACGTGGGGTAACTACAGGTGTGGTAACAGGGGACTGGCGGCCACGTGTGGTAGCTACAGGTGTGTGGACAGGGGACTGGTGGTCACGTGTGGTAACTACAGGTGTGGTAACAGGGGACTGGTGGTCACGTGGGGTAACTACAGGTGTGGTAACAGGGGACTGGCGGCCACGTGTGGTAGCTACAGGTGTGTGGACAGGGGACTGGTGGTCACGTGTGGTAACTACAGGTGTGGTAACAGGGGACTGGCGGCCACGTGTGGTAGCTACAGGTGTGTGGACAGGGGACTGGTGGTCACGTGTGGTAACTACAGGTGTGGTAACAGAGGACTGGCGGCCACGTGTGGTAGCTACAGGTGTGTGGACAGGGGACTGGTGGCCACGTGTGGTAACTACAGGTGTGGTAACAGGGGACTGGCGGCCACGTGTGGTAGCTACAGGTGTGTGGACAGGGGACTGGTGGTCACGTGGGGTAACTACAGGTGTGGTAACAGGGGACTGGTGGTCACGTGGGGTAACTACAGGTGTGGTAACAGGGGACTGGCGGTCACGTATGGTAACTACAGGTGTGGTAACAGGGGACTGGTGGTCACGTGTGGTAACTACAGGTGTGGTAACAGGGGACTGGTGGTCACGTGGGGTAACTACAGGTGTGGTAACAGGGGACTGGTGGTCACGTGGGGTAACTACAGGTGTGGTAACAGGGGACTGGCGGCCACGTGTGGTAGCTACAGGTGTGGTAACAGGGGACTGGTGGTCACGTGGGGTAACTACAGGTGTGGTAACAGGGGACTGGTGGTCACGTGGGGTAACTACAGGTGTGGTAACAGGGGACTGGCGGCCACGTGTGGTAGCTACAGGTGTGTGGACAGGGGACTGGTGGTCACGTGGGGTAACTACAGGTGTGGTAACAGGGGACTGGCGGCCACGTGGGGTAACTACAGGTGTGGTAACAGGGGACTGGCGGCCACGAGTGGGAGTAACTAGGCCAGGGAACAATTAGGGCAACGATCTGGGATCTTCAGGAACCTGCGAGAGAGTTCGAGAAGAGGGTCGTGGCGAGGGGGCGGAGGCTTGGGCCACGCTGGGGGTTAAAAGGGGCGAGAAGCGAGGGCTGCCGTGGTAGTCGGGGTCGTCGCTGTCGTCGCTATATCGTCAGTTGTCGCTATGTCCTCAGGTCGTCTCTGTTCATCGAGTCGACGCTGTGAAGAGATCGTATTGTAAATAAAAAAACCCTGTACAGTCCGTGTCTCCGAAGTCATTACACAAGCATGATGCCCGGTTAATGCAGACTCGACGATGCCTTGCAATAGGTGTGACCTGTTCTTCACCTGTGGACGGCTGCTTGCGTTGTGGCCGAAACGTTGTGAGAATTGTATTTTATTATGTTTAACGTTTATTATTTTATTATTTCCCTTCTACGTGACTTTACCGAAAGAACCAAGAAGATAGGTGTGTCTGTTTGGTGTCTCAACATCTTAACACCTCCTGTGCTATTGCTGGAAGGGGTAGGAGCCTATTTTATTTGTTGCAAAACTGCTCTGATCCATATTCTATGCTCTTATCCACCCCGGTAACTATACCCTCAATAGGAGTGCAGCTGCCTTCCTTAGCATACGTGCAAGAAAAAATGCAACTTATTGAACTGATTCGTCTTTGGTGATAAAAAAGAAAGAAAGATAAATGCGTCCCAGTTTAAACGCCATCTGAAATGGAAGAATAATAAAAATATATTATTAATAATGAAAAACATGTATATAAAGAATTAACTGTAAGAATAAACAATTACAAAATGTGTGAATTCCACAGTGTTCCAATCAATTAAATAGCTCCAACGTGCCCTGACTTTTGGGCCACGCAGTGCTCCTCTCTCTGTGTGCATCTCTCTCGGTCTAATCCCAAGCTTATTCGCTCTCGTTCACACTCCTGGCTGAGAACTCTTCACCTCTCGTCTCCCACGCGAGCTGTTTTATTTTCACGAGAGAATGGCTCATCTGTTGAACGCAGGCGGGGTTTGGTAGGCAAACCTCGTGTTATGTTTGTACGTTCGTACGGTTTCCATGCACGTGTGTGCTTGTTCAACTTCTTTCGCACCGTACGTAGCCAACCGTGCCAATCGGAGGTGCCGGGAACAACGACAAGCAGACTTAATTTGGAGCTTTCGTGACTGCAGGAATTACTCTTTGGTTCTTTCGGTAAAGTAACGTATAAAGAGAAAATAATAAATTAAATACTAGCATTCGACGTTTCTATTGCAACACAAGCAATCATCATCAGGTATAAATGAAATAGAAACACAAATCTAGTATACTTAGAAATGTAATGTAATACAACAGAGAGTCGGATAACATAACAGTCAACACCCTACCTGGTTGATTAGATAAAACACAGAACCAGAGACATATAGACAGACATATAAGTAGAGACAGATATCACAGAGCATTCTCAGGAAGAACGTAATCAACCAGGTAGGGTGTTGACGGTTATGTTATCCGACTCTCTGTTGTATTACATTACATTTCTAAGTATACTAGATTTGTGTTTCTATTTCATTTATACCTAATGATGATTGCTTGTGTTGCAATAGAAACGTCGTATGCTAGTATTCAATTGATTATTTTATCTTTATACGTGACTTTACCGAAAGAACCAAAGAACAACAACAAGCAGTTATAAGCAAATTAGTTCTCAATCTTGGTTTAAGAGCACATAGCTTCAGTGGCTTCCCTAAATCACGGAGCGAACAAGCGACACTCACCGCCTTCCCGCTATGAGACGACAGCTGATATTCGCATCCGTTCCCCTATTCACGAATTCAGTCTGCAACACGCGAGTTTTGGACGCCGCCGAGAATCAGGAACGCTAATTGAGGGCGTTAGAGGGTGGAAATGTGGGCCGAATCGAAAAACAAACCAAAACATTCATCGGTACGATTTGCCATCATTTCTCTTGGTAATTACAACGCCGGCGAGTGTAACTGCCGCTGTTATCGACCGCGTAAATAGTCACCACTATTTACCACCACCTTCTTGAATTCTGTTTCAACTGAGTAACCAACCCCCCTCCCTTCGCCTGCCCCAGCATCCTGTCTGTCTGAGAAATAAACGTACGAACAGCGAACGGCAACATTTTAACCAAGCGTCCGTTTTCGTGAGAGTCACCTAACTTGGCTGAGCGAGCAAAGTAGAACACTCAACGGGCGCATTCGCTCGCGGGCCGTAAATTTCGTGTTTCTCGCTCACTGGTCGCTCTTGCAAAGCCACACTGTGTTTACGATCGATGCGTCCGGTAAGGTACCTCTACGTCGCTCGAGGTTACCCTATCGATTAGAATTGTATCGTAATTGTTTTATAGTGGAAGATTTACACAGTTTGCCTCTAGAAGCTAACCCCCTTTTTCCTGATGACGAACGCTTGTGTTGCGATCGAAACGTCGTAGTGTTTTGTGTTAATTTCTTTGAACCTATCTACGTGACTTTATCGAAAGACCCAACTAATATGAATAAGAGTCACACGTGCTTGTTCACCAATGACTCTCGTGTGTGATAGAATGTGATGCATTTATAAATCACCAGACGTACCTCTCCCACACCCCGGGGTATTGCCACGTGTACCCTCAAAGGTGCGGGTACCTCCGGGTAAGAACCACTGCTCGGAATTGCCCGATTCTAAACCCCCACCCACCCCACGCCCAACACGCCACCTCCATAGGAATCGATTAGAATGAATGAATCGATTGTATTCTTAGGTTTTTTCAGTAAAGTCACGTAGGTAAAAATTTTTAATTAATAAAAGTAAAATAAAAAATATGAATCCTTGCAGTCACGAAAGCTTCAAATCTAGAAAGAATGTATTGTAGGTAAATTGAGAATTCTAAACGTGTCGTGCTCACAACGGAGCAATCGTCTTTTCCTTTCCTTTCGGTCAGATCGTCGGGTAGAGTAAAAACATCAAGGAGCCATAAACCTTTTTTCTTCTTGGTTCTTTCGGTAAAGTCACGTAGAAGGGAAGTAATAAAATAATAACAATAAAACATAATAAAATAATTCTCACGACGTTTCGGCCACAACGCAAGCAGCCGTCCTCAGGTGAAGACCAGGTCTGTCGGGGAGACAGCGTCTGAATGAAACACCACCACGCGTGGAGCGTCTATTTAAGCTGGGTATATTTAAGCTGTCAAGGCGCCCTTCCCCCCTTCCAACCCGCGTTCGGATGCGCTGCTGCTGCGGCCGTCTGGAACGCTCTTCCCTTCCGATATCGGAAAGCCACTGGGAGCTATGCACTCGTAAATCACCATCATCATCTAGCTTGACATCCTCGTTTCTTTAGAACCGCTTTTTGTGATTAGCTTGTTGTCTTTTTCCCGCACCTTCAAAAAGCGCGGTTGGCTACATACGGAGCGAAGGAATTCATCTTCTTGGTTCTTTCGGTAAAGTCACGTAGAAGGGAAGTAATAAAATAATAAAAATAAAACATAATAAAATGGGAATTATTAAAATAATAAAAATAAAAGATAATAAAATGAGAATTATTTTATTATGTTTTATTTATATCATTTTATTACTTCCCTTTTACGTGACTTTACCGAAAGAACCAAGAAGATGAATCCCTGCAGTCACGAAAGCTTTAAATCGGAGCGAAGAAAGTTTAATGTACACACACGCGCGCGCAGGTGTTAACCAAAGCTCAGCTCGTGAGTGCAATGTTCCTACGAGCCCATCACCTCTGACAGCCCACGTGAGAGTGGGTGGGGGGAGAGATCGTGCCGAGCCGGTGAGAGATGAGTCAGCTGATTCCTAGTTCGTTTGAGCACAAATGGAAGGTTGCGTCGTCAGGCACGGCTCCGTAGTCGGACAGCTGCAGCATGGCTGTTCTACGTTCACTAACTCCAACCTATTCTAGGGGCCTATGGCATCTTCTCAGATTGACACCATCCATTGGGCATTCACGTGGCTATATTTGTTTGCCTTGCATCCCACTGGGATTTTTGCACACTGCGTTGGTGTACGGTGTTTTTTTCTGCAATATTTTGCTGTTTTTTTCTTGGATTTTCTGTTTGCGCTCAGTCACATGTTCACTTTAAGATGTTTTTTTTGTTCATGTTTTTGTTTTTTGTTTGTTGCGGTTGCACCCGATTCAAGAGCCGAATGGCTCACAGGGCTATACCTATTCAATGAACTTGAACTTGAACACGACTCTAGATTTGAAGCTTTCGTGACTGCAAGGATTTATACTCTTAGGTTTTTTCGGTAAAGTCGCGTAGGTAAAAAATAAATAATAAAAAGAAAATAAATCATAAATCACGACGTTACCTACGTGACTTTACCGTAAAAACCTAAGAGTATGAATCCTTGCAGTCACGAAAGCTTAGAATCTAGAATTAATACCGTCTACGGGGAGGAATTTCACAGATCTGTTAGAGTTTTTAACAGACAACGAGACAAGAAGTCACAGCTTCTCGAGACGCTGGCCTTCCTCAAAAGATGCCGAGATAACAAGGTAATACCCATCGAAATTTAGCTGTGACGGTCCCACCTTATTCATATTCTTAGGTTTTTTCGGTAAAGTCACGTAGGTCCCACCTGATGATGGAGACTTGTGTTGCCTCCGAAACGTCGTGGTTTATTATTTCTTTTATTTTTATTATTTATTTTTATTTTTTACCTACGTGACTTCACCGAAAAAACCTAAGAGTATTTACACGACTGCCACCGTTAACCCGACAACGTCGTGGGAGACAAACTACAGCCCTTTGCAATCGCGTGGCAGTCGTAGGCTGTCGCGACCAATATAATTCGTTATGAAGTTTTTTTTTGCTTTGGGATGATATCGCGTAAATATACAAAAAATGTGTCGTTAAACCCGTCACCACCCGACACAGCGACAGCGAGTAAGGCGTGTCACGTGAACAAAACGTAGTAAACTACTTCAGCACCCCCGGTGTGTTGGAGAGTAAACCAACACCATTTAGAACCCGAGTACGACGTTTCGCTGGCGACCACAGCAAGCTTCGTCGGGCGATTTGCCAGAATCCTGAAGGTCTTCCTGCTTCGGGTCTTAACATATAGTAAAGGCGATGTCATCAGCCCTGTGTTTAAAAAGAACCATGACAAAAATCAAAATTATACGTGATTATAGATATCCGTTAGAGGCGTCAGGACAGCCATCAATCGTTTTCATGGCCATCTCGTGCCTGGCCCAGCCCCCCCCCCCTCGTGTCAGGAGCCCGCGTGTTTGTTGATGGACAACAAATGAAGGAAATTCCAACTCAATTTCGCTCGTGGATTTCTCGCTCCGGGAGGGTTGAGGGTGGTGGGGGAGCAAGGGGGGGGGGGGCGGGGGGGGCTCTTGTGACCGGCTGATTGCGCCGTCAACTAGATGACAAACGCTTCCATTTGCGAAAACAGATCTCACGGAATCACGCTACCCCGATATCGGCTCCTATGTCGTTTTTCCCCCCTTACATTTGCATTGCAGTATTGAACATACAACTATACTGAACTATTTTTTTTATTTTTATTTACCAGGTAAGGCCCACTGAGCTATATAGCTTCTTTATTTTTCAGAAGAGACCCGGCTACAAACGCATTGCAGCCAAATAATATCGACGCACCTGCTGTTGATCCTGAATGTGGAGGGGAAAATACCGGAGGACCCGGAGAAAAATCCACGCGACCACGAGGGCAGAGATAGAGTTAGAGAGAGACACGCAAACTCCAAATATATAGCAGGCATCGTCAGGGTCAGGATCGAACCCACGACCTCCTGTATGCCAGGCGAGATAGTTAACATCTTCTAGCCACCGTGATGATAATGAGAGAGATGAGACACGCAAACTCCAAATACACAGCAGCAGGCGTCAGGGTCAGGATCGAACCCACGATTTCCTGTACACCAGGCGAGGTAGTTAACGTCTCCTAGCCACCGTGATGATGATGAGAGAAAGAGAGACACGCAAACTCCAAATATATAGCAGGCATCGTCAAGGTCAGGATCGAACCCACGATCTCCTGTATACCAGGCGAGGTAGTTAACATCTCCTAGCCACCGTGATGATGAGATGAGAGAGAGAGACACGCAAACTCCAAATATACAGCAGGCATCGTCAGGGTCAGGATCGAACCCACGACCTCCTGTATACCAGGTGAGGTAGTTAACGTCTCCTAGCCACCGTGATGATGACGAGAGAGATGAGACACGCAAACTCCAAATACACAGCAGCCGTCAGTGTCACCTTCCAGCATCTTTCTCCTCGTTCTCTACACCGCCATCTTCGCCTGAGCACAGGCGAAGTTGGCGAGGCCATGGCGCTTGTTAGCCAAGTAAGGTACCACCCCATATACGAAGCTGCTGTTGTAGAAGGGCACCCCCAGTTTCCTGAAGATGTCCCCCAAAAGGCGGAACATTGGGTTTGAGCCGCTGGCAGCGTAAGTACTGGTGGGGCAGATCCTCCTTGGCACCGCAGGAAATGCACAAGCCGGAGAGAGAGACATGAGAGGGAGAGCGAACGAGGGAGAGAGATAGCGAGAGATGGACAATGAGAGAGGAAAGAGAGATACGAAGAGAAAAAAAAGAGAGACATTGGAGAGAGAGAGAGAGAAAGCAGATAAGTGATGACAGGGAGAGAGACAATCTCTGTCCTTCACGAGCGATACGAGACAGATGCAGACGTAGAAGAAGAGAAATGGTAGCGGGGAGAAATGGGTGATCGATGATAGGTGAGTGGGATCGTCTTCTCGCTCTCTCCCTCCCTCCTTGTAGAATGGCTCAAGATGTAGACGCAGAGAAACCACCACAGGTGGTCAAGCCAGCAGACAGCCGGCGTCAGGAGTAGGCGGAGGGCATCGTCATCGTCGCGATGTCTCCCTTCGCGTTTGTGGATCTGGGCCATTGCCTCGCTCCGGTCTCTTTTTTTTTACGATCAGTGGAAACAAGAAGATGCTCGGTGTATTCGGCACCTTGCTTCGTTCATCATTTCGTAATTTTTTTTTTATTTACATTTTTAAACTTCGCTTTATGTAAAGCCCCACCTCTCGCTCTCTCTCGTTCTGCACAGTAGCAGCAGCAGCACAACCGCCGGAGGAGTTTTGAACTTTTCGTTTGGCGCATCGGGGTTAGTTTGTGCGGTGGAACGCGGCTTGGGGGTTAGACCGTGCGCAGCTTTCGTGGTGTGATCAAACACCCACCCACCCACCCCCCTTATTTGTGGGGGAAGAGAATGTGCCAGGATGTGGATGTGAGAGAGGGTCGAACTGAACATGGAGTAGAGCGAGGCAGATTAGAGAGAGATGAGATGAGAGATGAGAGCGGAGACGAAAGGGAGAGATGGAGGGTGAGTGGGTGTAGTCACACACGTGTCCGCTTCCGGGAACCCGCACTCACTCGCGCGTGAATTATTGATGGGGAAAGCTCGCTACGCAAAAACAAATACAAAGATAAAGATCCCCCGTATAGCCTTAGCAGACTGTAGGGGCAAGTGCTGTTAGCGAGCACCTATGAAGGCCGGAACGGTACACGAACGAGGGGGTGGGTGGCCAGCACCACGCCCGACCGCCTTTGTTTCCCCAGTGGCGATGTTTACACACCGTACCGGGTACTCGTTTAAGGCTGAGTCGACCTAGGGGAGGCCCAGGACCGGTTCAGATAATCGTCACTGGTGTTAGCCGTGAGCGGGAATCGAACCCGGGTCGCCAGGTTCATAGCGTAGCGCGCTAACCACTACACTACCGCTCCCCATACGCAAAGACACACACATACACACACACAGACAAAGATCACCCGTATAGCCTCATTAGGCCTGTTGGGGCAAGTGCTGTTAGCTGGCAGCGCCCATGCAGGCCGGCACAGCACACGAAGGGGGGAAGAGGGTGGGTGGGTGGGTGGCCAGCATTGGGAGTTGGTGGCCACGGGCGGGAATCGAACTCGGGTCTGGTTCGCCCCCTCGAACCGCTGCATGGGTGGCCACACACGCGCAAGCCATTCGCCCCCCCACCCCCCACCCCCCCCCAATATCAATGACTTGATTGGCAGCATCAGAGCGCTTGATTGAAAGTGATACACGCGCATAGATCTGGGAATGGGGTAAGCGAGTTGGAGGGGGGTGGGGTGGAAGGGAGCGGGGGGGGGGCTGAAAGCAAAGATATCGACTGCTCTGGCGAGTGGGGGGAGAAAAAGTAACCTCGGTTGGCGTTCTATATATATGTGTGTGTATGTGTGTGTCTACGGAAAGTGGTGAGCAGTAGTGTAGCGGTTAGCGTGCTGCGCTATGAACCCGGCGACCCGGGTTCGATTCTCGCTACACGTCCAACACCCCGTGACGATTATGTGAACCGGTCCTGGGCCTCGCCTAGGTCGACTCAGCCTCAAACGAGTACCTGGTGCGGTGTGTAAACATCGCCACTGGGGATACAAAGGTGGTCGGGCGTGGTGCTGGCCACCCACCTCCTCGTGTATCGTTACGGCCTTCATAGGTGCTCGTTAACAGCACTTGCCCCAACAGTCTGTTAAGGCTATACGGAGGATCTTTGTATACGGAAAAAGTCGCATATTTTGTATTCGTTTGTTTTGAGCAATAATCTGTTGCGGTGAGGGCCCCACGGGACCTCACCAACATGACCGGCGACGTCACTGGGCAGCGTGGGGTTCGTCCGTCTGTCTCCACGTGGCGTCCGTCGACGCAGCATGATGATGATGATGACGACGATGACGACGACGTGAGAATAGAAGGCGGTACATTAATTGACGTCTTCAGCGTCATCATCGTCATTGACATAATTATCGTCGTCATCGCCATAATCATCATCATCTTCTTCGTTATTGTCATCATCATCCTTATCATCATCATCGTCGTCATCATTATCATCGTCATCACCATCGTCATCATCATCGTCATAATCGCCATCATCATCGTCGCTATCATCAGCATCGTCATCGTCATTATCATCGTCATCATCG
Organism: Lethenteron reissneri; assembly: GCF_015708825.2. Lineage (NCBI taxonomy): Eukaryota > Metazoa > Chordata > Hyperoartia > Petromyzontiformes > Petromyzontidae > Lethenteron > Lethenteron reissneri. The sequence goes on from NC_083791.1 coordinate 9,008,984, forward strand.
CCATCATCATCAGCGTCATCATCATCAGCATCATCATCGTCGTCATTATCATCGCCATCATCACCATCGTCATCACCATCACCATCGTCGTCATCATCATCGCCATCATTACCATCGCCATCATCACAATCATCGTCATCATCATCGCCATCATCACCATCGTCATCATCATCATCACCATCGTCGCCATCATCAGCATCGTCATCATCGTCATCATCACCACCATCGTCGTGGTGTGGAGTTCCCACTGCCCTGATGGTCTTTGTTTGCTTTGCTCCACCAACGTGAGAGGAGTTAACGAGTCGCCGGCGACTGCGATCTTCGTCTGCAAACGGGCGACCCCGCGGGGACCCCGTCACCCTCAATGCCACTGAAACTCGCGCGTGTGCATACGGAGAGGAATTATACACCCCCCCCACCTCGTATAGCCCGTACGTCTTCTCTCGGTGTTTACAGATGTGAAATAAACGACCTCATTCGGCGTTCGCCCCAAAGGCAAACGAGCCCATCCCGTGTAGCCTTCACGGACTTAGTGCGGCAAGGCGGTGTACGTGTGCAGAACTTCCTTCACTCTACGAAGGCCAGCAAACCACACGCCATTGCATCAACCAGTTTAGCGACGTTTTAGGCACCAGAGCCAGCTTACTCATTTCGAGGCTGAGTCGACCTAGGGGAGGCCCAGGACCGATTCAGATGAGTCGTAAACCGGCGTCGGTGGGTGGCCGTGAGCTGGAATCGAACTCGGGTCTCCGGGGTTCATAGCGCAACGCTGCCGTTCCCCGCACGTTGCACAGACAAAGAAAAAAGACAAAGATTCCCCGTGTAGCCTGCACAGACTGTTGGGGCAAGTGCTGTTAGCGAGTAGCACCTATGAAGGCCGGCACTGTGGCACACGAGGGGGTGGGTGGTCAGAACCACGCCCGGCCGCCTTTGTCTCCCCAGTGGCGATGTTTACACACCACACCAGGTACTCATTTGAGACTGAGTCGAACTAGGGGAGGCCCAGGACCGGTTCAGATAATCGTCAGCGGTGTTGGCCGTGAGCGGGAATCGAACCCGGGTTGCCGGGTTTGTAGCGCAGCGCTAACCGCTGCACCACCGCTCCCCACACGTGACACGCATACGCGCGCGCGCGGGCACACGGGTAAACACTCTACGAATGTACACAACAACAACAAGAGCCGCCCTTCACCACGAAGAGGCGGTGATGATACTACGAGGGTATGGCCACGTGAAGTGTGGAAGGCTCGCTGCAGTTAAGTCACGGAACAGACTCAGATGTGACGGTTTGACCGACTGAAATGACTGGCAGATGCACCACCTGTGCCCCCCCCCCACCACTGTGCCAACTTACTGTGCTTTAGCCACCCTGCGCTCCGCTCGTTTGTTGTGAGCGTCGCTCCTTCGCCCCTCGTTGTTGCTGGAGGGCGACTGCCTCCAACTGCCCAGTAGCGTCCTTCACGAGCCTCCTCCACAGAGGCCGATCTTGACCCCGCTGGTACAGGCTATCGGCATGTCCACTCAGCTCCACATCCTCCCGTGCCGCATGAACCCATCCCGTCTCTAGCCCCCTTCGATAGGGTCAAACGTGAAGCCTGTTTGGGCATGGGGGCTACACGACCCAGATGTTTCAAGGTTCCGTGACACATTTCACACGTAAAATCCCAGACACTTGCACGCAGTCACACACGCATATGCCTGCACGCATGCATATACGCACATACACGTCAGTTCGTGATTGATTGGTGTGCATTGCTTCCGTTAGTGTCTTTCCAACGATCAAATTGTATACTGGATTCTTTGGTTTCCCTCCCATAACAGGAAAAAAAAACATCCACACACACACACAATCGAATTGGTATCGGCCCAAACATCATACGATAAAAAATTAACCCGACAATTTTTTCCGTAACTACAAAACCACTTGGCAGGGACACTCTAGAAAACGAGGTTTGAGACTCCGATTAGCACGGTTGGCTACGTACGGCGCGAAAGAAGTTCAACAGTCATACATACAAACCCGCACCTCCCATTAGCACTGTTGGCTAGGTACGGTGCGACAGAAGTTCAACATAGATTGATCATCATCACCACCACCATCATTATCATGTAGACACAAAGATTACGAGCATCATCAGCTTAAATTTTAAGATGGTTTTCTTTAACCCAATGAGAAGTCAAGAGACCAGGATGAGAGTCTCATTGCCAAGAGTGGCTTTCCGTGGGGCATTAGTCTGCCAGCAGGGAGAGGAGGGGAGGGGGGCGATAATCGCTCTACTGTATCTACAATTCCAACTGAGTACTGCACCGTCATCCCAACTGAGAAGAGCTTGCGGTGTTATTTTATAGTTTGGCAAAACCTTGAGTCCCAAACACGCAGGCACGCGATAGCCTATCCGAGCCAACTACATCACGTGGCATTTAACGTCCGTACGAAGTGCAGCAGACAGCTCTTGGTATTGCTATATTGATATTGTTTTACTATTTTCATTTTATATTTTACCAGGTAAGGCCCACTGAGCTATATAGATATTTTTTTTCAGAAGCGAACTGGCTATCAAAAAATTAACCCGTAAAAACAAAGTTTTTCACTATAAATCCTTTATATGCGTGGCATCGGTTTTATTTTATTATTCATTTCTGTTTTTCTTGAGTAAGAGTTTCATTTTTATCACATTGGTATTTTAAATTAAATATGAATTTTTTTTTCCTAAAAAGTGGAAAATTTTTGAATTTTTTTTCCACGAAAATAAATTGTCACGCACAACGAGTCTGTGTGCAAAATGTCAGCTCGATTGGATCACGGGAAGTGGGTTAAAAAACGACCTAAAGATTTGCACGGTCGTAAGCGCGCAAGCAAGCAAGTGAACTTAATATAAAGGATTAAATAAGTATAACCCGTAAAAACAAAGTTTTTCACTATAAATCCTTTATATGCGTGGCGGCTAGAGTCCTCTCGTCCTCTGGCTTGAGATGGCTGCCACCTATGGGTCAGATGATTGTCTGCCAGTATTAAGCAATTGGTAATTAAATATTTAATTTGTTTTCCCTAAACAGTGTAAAATTTTGGGAAAACTTTTTCACGAACATTAATTGTCTCGCACAACGAGTCTGTGTGCAAAATGTCAGCTCGATTGGATCACGGGAAGTGGGTTAAAAAACGACCGAAAGATTTGCACGGTCGTAAGCGCGCAAGCAAGCACGCAAGCACGCAAGCAAGCGAACTTATTATAAAGGATTTAAAAATGACAGCTCAGCGAATTGGCTGATCACGTGGTCATTTATCATAGACAAATACTCTAAACGCGTGTCGTTGTTTCTAACGTACGGTGCGAAAGAAGTTCAACATACATACAAACCCGCACCCCCATCAGCACTGTTGGTTAGGTACGGTGCGACAGAAGTTCAACATAGATTGATCATCATCACCACCACCATCATCATTATGTAGACACAAAGATTACGAGCATCACCAGCTTACATTTTAAGATGGTTTTCGTTATCACAGCCAAATACTTTAAACGCGTGTCGTTGCTTCTAAATGTGGAGAGAGAAAAATATTCACCCAATCACGGCGAGAGAAAGACGCAAACTCTAAATATACAAAAGTCGTCAGGGTCGGAATCGAACCCACGACCTCCTGCACACAAGGCGAGGGAGTTAACATCTCGCCACCGAGGCACCACACGCATCGATGGCTCGGGTTGAGCACTTATACCTATGGGACACTTGTGCCAGCATCAAGATAATGAATGGCATGAATACAGGAGGTGTTAGGATATAACAAGGCATTAAGTATCTATGCCTGAATGGATAAAACCAATTTGTTTGTATCATTCGATATCCTGATAGTAACAAAAGAGACCCCATAGATATGAATTCATGTTGCTCGTGTGACCTGTGCCAGGCGTCACTGACCCACAACCACCGCGGTGAACGCCACCCCATGATCACAGACAGATCCCACGTGGACCCCGTCAATCACGGTTTTAAAAATAAAATAAATAGACTTAACACATTCATCAATATCGCAGTGTTGCGGTCCTTTAAATGGGTACAAACAAAAAAAACATATAGTAGGCGACGTTTTGAGGTAGTGGTCCTTTTTCAGAGCACTTTTTTTCTTGACGTCCTACAAAGGCAGCGTTGAAACACACAAGCCGAGGCTTGACCCTACCCCGGCAATAAAACGGGAGGATGTTAACACGTCCAAACATCAAGTAGACGCGCCGATTGCGAGGCATCAAAGTCTCCGTTAGCCACACATACTTGTGGCAAAACGATGCGAGCAAACACGCTGCGATAAGAGCGCACTCATTGTCTTTGCACCCGATTGGCATGCACCACCGACAGCAGCAGCAGCCTTTTTATTTATGGCCTGTCTCGTCTCACCGCCGGTGTTAGACCGAGAGCAGAACGCCCAAAGGCAAACAGGCGGTGCTGTTGACGCATGCGTCGAGTGGCGTGTTCGTTAATCGTGGTTTGTGTACCACTGCCAATGCAGCAGCAGCAGCAGCAGAATCACCATCCGATAATCAGACTTTGTTTCGTTGTTGTTGTTGTTGTGATATATCAGCAGCCCGTGCGTCCTATGAACGTGTGCCTCCCTCACTCACTATTGCCAGCTAGCCAACCAGCCAGCAAAACTTTTTTTTCAAACATAGCACGATTTCTCACTCCTAGGGCAAATGACAGGTGCCTTGGCGATGGAGAAGAGAGAGAGAGAGAGATCCCCTCCGATCTCCCACGCAAACTTAGATTCCAATATAAAATGGAAATTATGACGGTAACGGCGGAAGGCCCAGGGTCATATTTGGCCATCTGCTTCGCGAAATTGCCTCCCATTCCGTGGCGCGTTAAACGATAACAGCAACAGCGATGCAGAGTTGGAGTCTCGTGGTCCCCCCTACCCACCCACCCACCCGCCCCCCTCCTCCTCCTCTCTTCTCTCCTCTATCCTGAGCCCAGTAGGAATTATTCTCGAGTCGGCATCACCCCCCAGCCTCTGTGGGGTCTACCGCCTACATGCTGAACGCGAGGAGGGCAGGCTGACTTGCAGAATACGGGGACCCATTTGTCGATCATTTACTTTAGACCGCCTACACCTCCAGTTCCCACACCCCATACGCTGCGTTCGCCCAGATCGTGGCGCGGTCAGTAATCCAAACGGACAAGAAAAGCCATTTTAGGTTCGAATTCGATATTTAAAAAAAAATGCATATATGTGTATCTGACGAGACACAATGCACTGGGTGGTGAATACGAGTCGTGAACAAACGACGAGGTCCCGAAACAGTCCATGAAGAGCCGTGCAGGTCTTGTTCACGCCAAGTGAACTTCTCCACAAATGTGGCTGTCGCCTGATGAAGCCGGTTGTAATTATTGGCGAAACATCGTGCTCAGATTGTGAATGCTGCAGCTTGGCTCTCCAACACACAACCGGTGTGCTGTACCGGTGACGAATTGACCACGTTCTGTTTACGTGACAACCCTTACTAGTTGGCTGTGTCGGGTGGTGGCGGGTTTAACGACACATTTTATATTTACGCAATCTAATCTGTTAGACATACAGGAGGTCGTGGGTTTGATCCCAAACCTGACGCCTGGTGTATATTTGGAGTTCGTGTTTCCATCTCTCTCTCGCCGTGGCCATGTGGATTTTTCTCAGGATCCTCTGGGTTTTCGCCCTCCACATTTGATGTCCACGTGATGATGAAGATGATGATAAACCACTTCGTTCGGCTACTATTTGCGATGGTCTGGTGGCTTCTAAAAGCAAGCTACATAGCTCAGTGGACCTTAGCAGGTAAAATAAATACGAAATCATGTTTATAGTTGTATAGTTTGCATGCATTCCACGCATCGACGAGGGGATAACTCTGTACACGTCCACTCGGCACGACAGACGGGTTGAACATCTCTGATTAAAGAGCTTCATGGCTCATCGGATTCCACCTCGCGTTCACTAATGTCGGCCGTGATTCACCAAAGTCATTCTTGACCTCAACCCGGCTCTTACCCTGTCCCCCCCCTCCCCCTTTGCAACGTGTATTGGCCTTGGGGTGTTAAATGATGGCAATCTGGGTCCGTGTGCGCTGCGTGTGTGTGTGCTGGTAGGGAGCGGTGGTGTAGCGGTGAGCGCTACGCTGCGCTACGAACCTGGCGACCCGGGTTCGATTCCCGCTCACGGTCCAACATCTTTGACGATTTATCTGAACCGGTCCTCGGCCTCCCCTAGGTCGACTCAGCCTCAAATGAGTACCTGGTGCGATGTGTAAACATCGCCACTAGGGAGACAAAGGCGGCCGGGCGTGGTGCTGGCCACACCCACCCCCTCGTGTGCCGTGCCGGCCTTCATAGGCGCTCGCTAACAGCACTTGCCCCGTACATTCTGTTAAGGTTATACGGGGAATCTTTGTCTTTTTGTGTATGTGTGTGTGCGCGCGCGCCTGTATGATACAATATCGCGCGCTCCATACTCAATAGCGCACTTAAATATCGACTCCTGAAGCCATTCCAAAGATGTATTAGAGCTATCGAAATAGCGCTAAGAAGTGAGACACACACGCACAAGGTCGATTCTACCTTTTTATTCCACCTCCCCCCCTCCACCCTGTCCTCCCGCTCAATACTCCACCACTGAAACCACAGCTGCCCCCTTTCAATTCTTTCTTTCGCCTAAAAGTTGGTGGCCGAAAAAAAAGATTTAAAGCGCCACGCGGCACGAATTCTGAAAGAAGGGCCAGCAAAACAAGCCAATGAACAACCGCCCCCCCCCATGGGTGCAAAAGGAGCCTAAAGAAGGCGGTGTAGCATCAGCAGCATCATCAGCACCATCAGCAGCTGCATCAGCAGCATCAGCACCATCAGCAGCAGCATCAGCAGCAGCATCAGCAGCATCATCAGCAGCAGCATCAGCAGCATCAGCATCAGCAACAGCAGCATCAGCAGCATCAGCAGCAGCATCAGCAGCAGCAGTAGCTGCAGCAGCAATCAGCAGCAGCAGCATCAGCATCAGCAGCTGCATCAGCAGCAGCTGCATCAGCATCAGCAGCATCAGCAGCATCAGCAGCTCCATCAGCAGCATCAGCACCATCAGCAGCAGCATCAACAGCAGCATCAGCAGCAGCAGAGTTCACTGTTGCGACGTTCGACTCTACGATCCGGCCACCGAATGTGAGTCCACGAAAACTCGTCCTGGCCCACGGGAACTTCAATCTGAATCTGAACGTGTACACTGGTCAACACGCTTTTTCTGGCATAAGGTATTCCAACGGTTTTAAGGTAATTTTGGGGTGCTGATTCCAAATCTGGCATCAGTTTTTGTCTATCACATCAGGTTTTTGAGATATCAAATATTGCATTTTCAATAAAAACTGCGGAAGAAAAATATTAAATAAATGTGGATATCTAAATAAAATGATATTATAAACACACTATCCTAAAATACAGCACCATATTTTAACACTAAAGCAGTCACTGACTCGCAACAACTTGCAATCATAAGTGACAGAGTTAATTTCTGGTAAAATCAATTAAAATGGGGTATGCCGATAGCATAAAAAATTAACCCGTAAAAACAAAGTTTTTCACTATAAATCCTTTATATGCGTGTTCAATGGGCCACAACCCAGCCCACATTGGTCTTTGAAACGGGCGGCTAGAGTCCTCTCATCCTCTGGCTTGAGATGGCTGCCACCTATGGGTCAGATGATTGTCTGCCACATTAAGCAATTGGTAATTAAATATTAAAAAACATTTCCCTAAACAGTGTAAAATTTTGGAAAAAAAATTCACGAAAATTAATTGTCACGCACAGCGAATCTGTGTGCAAAATGTCAGCTCGATTGGATCACGGGAAGTGGGTTAAAAAACGACCGAAATATTTGCACGGTCGTAAGCAAGCAAGCAAGCACGCAAGCACGCAAGCAAGCAAGTGAACTTAATATAAAGGATTTAACAAGTAAACCCGTAAAAACAAAGTTTTTAACTCTAAATCCTTTATATGCGTGGCGGCTAGAGTCCTCTCGTCCTCTGGCTTGAGATGGCTGCAATCTATGCGTCAGATGATTGTCTGCCAGTATTAAGCAATTGGTAATTAAATATTTAATTTGTTTTCCCTAAACAGTGTAAAATTTTGGAAAACAAATTTCACTAAAATTAATTGTCACACACAACGAGTCTGTGTGGAAAATGTCAGCTCGATTGGATCAAGGGAAGTGGGGTAATAAACGACCGAAAGATTTGCACGGTCGTAAGCAAGCAAGCAAGCACGCAAGCAAGCACGCAAGCAAGCAAGCAAGCGAACTTAATATAAAGGATTTAAAAATGAGATGTGATAGAGCAAATCTGAGATCAGATTTGGAATCAGCACCCTGAAATTAGTCTAAAACAGCTGCAAAAAGTCCAGGCCAGAAAAAAATGTGTTTTTTGTTGTTGACCAGTGTTATTTATACCGGCAGGAGGATGAGGAGGAGTCCGATGGGCTTACGAGGTTTCGTGTCACAGACGTCCAGGTCGGGACGGGTCAGAACGCTACCACAGCGAACATTACAAAATCACGACACGGAGTGCGAAGTCAGGGAAAGGGGAATCAATTCTTCTTTGGGTCTTTCGGTAAAGTCACGTAGGTAGGTTGAAATTAATAAAAAATAAAATAAACTCAAAACTACGACGTCGTAGTTTTTAGTGTAAGTGTATGGGTCTCTGTGTGAGTGTATGGGTCTCTGTGTAAGTCTATGGGTCTCTGTGTAAGTGTATGGGTCTCTGTGTGAGTCTATGGGTTTCTGTGTGAGTCTATGGGTCTCTGTGTAAGTGTATGGGTCTCTGTGTAAGTCTATGGATCTCTGTGTAAGTGTATGGGTCTCTGTGTGAGTCTATGGGTTTCTGTGTGAGTCTATGGGTCTCTGTGTAAGTGTATGGGTCTCTGTGTAAGTCTATGGGTCTCTGTGTAAGTGTATGGGCCTCTGTGTAAGTATATGGGTCTCTGTGTGAGTGTATGGGTCTCTGTGTAACTCTATGGCTCTCTGTGTAAGTATATGGGTCTCTGTGTGAGTGTATGGATCTCTGTGTGAGTCTATGGGTCTCTGTGTAAGTCTATGGGTCTCTGTGTAAGTCTATGGGTCTCTGTGTAAGTCTATGGGTCTCTGTGTAAGTCTATGGGTCTCTGTGTAAGTCTATGGGTCTCTGTGTAAGTCTATGGGTCTCTGTGTAAGTATATGGGTCTCTGTGTAAGTCTATGGGTCTCTGTGTAAGTCTATGGGTCTCTGTGTAAGTCTATGGGTCTCTGTGTAAGTCTATGGGTCTCTGTGTAAGTCTATGGGTCTCTGTGTAAGTCTATGGGTCTCTGTGTAAGTATATGGGTCTCTGTGTAAGTCTATGGGTATCTCTCCGGGTCTATGTACGCACGGAGCACTGTCGTCACTGGTGACTGCACCGTGACCATCATCAACTCACCACACTTTGAGAACCCAGTTGAAGCATTGCACGTGTGTATGTTGAACTTCTTTCGCGCCCTACGTAGGCAACTGTGCTCATAGGCCACAACCTGGATTCGAACACAACTTTCTCGGCGATGTGAACTCTGCACCACCGTGTCAGCCAGTCAGCCAGTCAGCCAGCCAGCCACGCCAGCCCGCCCTGGAGTTACTCACCAGTTACACAGAGTGTTACGTAATTTGTGTGTCCGGATCTGACGTTCCGATGGGACTCGCAGCCCGATAGAGCTTTCACCTGGATTCAATAAAACGTCGGAACATCGATTTGCAGAGGGAGAAAAAGAGAGAGAGAGAGACAGCCTGAGTGGGCCTGTCTTGACCGGGACGAGGGTGATAGTGGATGGGGGAGTTATAAATAGATCGGAGCGAGTTTCTGTAACGGATCTGTCGCCAAGGTTAGTTAAGGGGCTTCCATTGAATTTCAGTCCCGGGCGGCGACAATGCAATGCGCCCATTTCTATCCGGAGAGGTTTGGCGGAGAGAGGGGAGAGGTGGAGGGTGGATGGGTGGGAGGGAGCGTGCGTGTGAGTGGGTGCAATTGGCGATAGATGAGCGGGTGGGTAGTGTAGTGGCACAGCGTTGCTCAGAGATTCAACACTACCCATAGACTCAATACTGCACCCATAGAATGAGCACTACCCATAGACTCAACACTACCCATAGACTCAACACTGCCCATAGACTCAACACTGCCCATAGACTCAACACTGCCCATATACTTAACACTGCCCATAGACTCAACACTGCCCATAGATGCACCACTGCCCATAGACTCAACACTACCCATAGACTCAATACTGCCCATAGAATGAGCACTACCCATAGACTCAACACTACCCATAGACTCAACACTGCCCATAGACTCAACACTGCCCATAGACTCAACACTGCCCATATACTTAACACTGCCCATAGACTCAACACTGCCCATAGACTCAACACTGCCCATAGACTCAACACTATCCATAGACTCAACACTGCCCATAGACTCAACACTGCCCATCAACTCAACACTGCCCATAGACTCAACACTGCCCATATACTTAACACTGCCCATAGACTCAACACTGCCCATAGACTCAACACTGCCCATAGACTGAACACTGCCCATAGACTCAACACTATCCATAGACTCAACACTGCCCATAGACTCAACACTGCCCATCAACTCAACACTGCCCATAGACTCAACACAACCCATAGACTCAAAACTAACCATAGACTCAACACTGCCCATCAAATCAACACTGCCCATAGACTCAACACAACCCATAGACTCAAAACAAACCATAAACTCAACACTGCCCATAGACTCAACACTGCCCATAGACTCAACACTGCCCATAGACTCAACACAACCCATAGACTCAACACTACCCATAGACTCAACACATCCCATAGACTCAACACTGCCCATAGACTCAACACTACCCGTAGACTGAACACTACCCATAGACTCAACACATACCATAGACTCAACACTGCCCATAGACTCAGCACTACCCATAGACTGAACACTACCCATAGACTCAACACATACCATAGACTCAACACTACCCATAGACTCAACACATACCATAGACTCAACACTGCCCATAGACTCAACACTGCCCACAGACTCAACACTGCACCATAGACTCAACACTACCCACAGACTCAACACTGCCCATAGACCCAACACTGCCCATAGACTCAACACTGCCCATAGACTCAACACTACACCATAGACTCAACACTACCCACAGACTCAACACTGCCCATAGACCCAACACTGCCCATAGACTCAACACTGCCCATAGACCCAACACTGCCCATAGACTCAACACTACCCATAGACTCAACACTGCCCATAGACCCAACACTTGCAGTGCTCTGACTAGAGCTGGATTGTGAGAAGAGTATGCAGATGGGTTACGTTCTCTCAGCGATGATAATAACATTATTATTATTAATGTATCAGTGCAACGTAATGACCATGACGCATCGCTTGCAGCGGTTGATTGAGAGGCGATGCTCCACCTCCGACTCGCTCCTCGCCCGCTGGAGTCGCGTTAAAATCGACCTCCCGCGCGCAGTCGCTTCGATTGCTCGCGCACTTGAGGGGTCAACCGAGCGCCTGAGCGACACGCACAGGCTCGATACGCCATCATTACTGCCCATTAGGCGTTATGGGGACGGGAGCGCTGTGGGCGTGGTGGTGGGGGTGGGAGGGAGGGGTGAGAGGGGTTGGGAGAGAGGGTGGGGGTTAGAGGGGGGTGGGAGGGGGGGTGGGAGGGAGGGAGGGGGTGGGTGGGAGGGGGTGGGAGAGGGTGGGAGGGAGTGGGTGGGTGGGAGGGGGGTGGGAGGGGTTGAGAGAGGGGGTGAGGGTGGGAGTTGAAGGGGGGTGGGAGGTGGGTGGGAGGGAGGGGGTGGGAGGGGGGTGGGAGAGGTTGGGAGAGGGGGGGTTAGAGGGGGGTGGGAGGAAGGTGGGAGGGGTTGGGAGGGGAGGTGGGAGGGGGATGAGAGTGGGGGTTGGAGAGGGATGGAAGGGGGGTGAGAGGGGGGTTGAGGGGGGGGGTGGGAGGGAGGTGAGAGGGGGGTGAGGGGGGGTAGGAGGTGATTGGGAGGGGGTGAGAGGGGGGTAGGAGGGGGTGGGAGCGGGGTGAGGGTTGGAGGGGGGTAGGAGGGGGTGAGGGGGAGGGAGGTGAGGGGGGGGGGTGCAGCGGATGCGGCTCAGGACGCACCGTGAGCTGCTTCGTGGGTGATCAATCCCCCACGGGATCTCCTGCGTTGCATCTTCAACGCCGCGGTGTTTTGTTTTGTGAGTTCTTTTGAAACCCGTTCAGCTCTCCAAGCTTCACCGGGGGGGGGAGGGGGGTCGAACTTGCGTCGTTGAGCGGTGAAACGCGCCGGGTCCAAATAGGCGGCTTTGCGTGGTGCCATCTCGTGACCTTCACGGGTCACGCTCTCAAGACTCTCATCATCATCATCCTCATCGTGATGATCACCATCGCCATGGCCATTCATCATCAATCACCGCTCCCGTCTGGCTTTATAGCTCTCTTCCCCTTGGCTCAACGCCCTTACCTCCCCCCCAGCCCCTTCCCTCACTGCCTGCAACGGCAGTGCCCCCCGTCAATCAGAGCGAGTTTGCTACTACGTCAACGGCGCGGACAGAACTGACGCTTTAACTCTCAACGTGGAGTAGATATCTATCTTCTTGGTTCTTTCGGTGAAGTCACGTAGAAGGGAAATAATAAAGTAATACAAATAAAACATAATAAAATAATTCTCACGACGTTTCGGCCACAACGCAAGCAGCCGTCCTCAGGTGAAGAACAGGTCTGTCGAGAAGACAGACCTGTTCTTCGTCGTGAGAATTATTTTATGTTTTATTTTTATTATTTTATTATTTCCATTCTACGTGACTTTACCGAAAGAACCAAGAAGATGAATCCCTGCAGTCACGAAAGCTTTAAATCGAGATTTAGGAGTTCGGTACATGACCAATAGTCCTACCGGCAAGTAAGTCTGTGTGTGTGTGTGGAGGAGGCGGGGCATTTTAATTCACGCACGCATGACGAATTGAATTTCCCAACAAAGATCGCCACTCAGGAGACAAAGGCGGCCGGGCATGGTGCTGGCCACCTACCCCCTCGTGTGCCGTGACGGCCTTCATAGGTGCTCGCTAACAGCACTTGCCCCTACATTATGTTAATGTTATACGGGGTATCTTTGTCTTTTTCTGTGTGTGTGTAAGGAGCGGTACTGTAGGGGTTAGCGCGCTGCGCTATGAACCCGGCGACCCGAGTTCGATTCCCACTCACCACCAACACCGGTGACGATTATCTGAACCGGTACTGGGCCTCCCCTAGGTCGACTCAGCCTCAAATGAGTACCTGGTGCGATGTGTAAACATCGCCACTCGGGAGACAAAGGCGGCCGGGCATGGTGCTGGCCACCCACCCCCTCGTGTGCCGTGCCGGCCTTCATAGGTGCTCGCTAATAGCACTTGTCCCAACCGTCGGTTAAGGCTACACGGGGGATCTTTGTCTTTGTGTGGATCAGTTAAAGACTCGAAAGACAAATCACGTTTGCCTCACCGCGGACGGATAGCGAACATGAAGACTGCGCGAGGAGGCCACGCGTCCCAAGGCGACCGCTTCACCCCACAATCTCCCCGTGTGTCCCTGCGCCGTGCAGGAGGCAGCAGCAGCAGCTGCACCATGCACACACGCATACATACAGACAGCAGCAGCAGCATGCACACACGCATACAGACAGCAACAGCAGCAGCAGCACCGGCAGCATGCACACACGCAGACAGCAGCAGCAGGGGCACTATGCACACACGCATACATACAGACAGCAGCAGCAGCAGTGGCACCATGCACACACACATACAGACAGACAGCAGCAGCAGCAACGGCACCATGCACACACACATACATACAGACAACAGCAGCAGCAGCAGTGGCACCATGCACACACGCATACATACAGCAGCAGCAGCAGCGCGAGTTGGTGGATTACCGTACCGGGTGGTGCGTCGTGGGGGTGCCGTACCCTGGCTCGCCAGGAGAAGGCGACGCAGCAGCAAACGGGACTCATCGCCATTCCGTTTCGATCTGTACGGGGATTGAGCGATTAACCCGCTCGCTCGCGCGAATTGTCTCCGTGTTGGAGCGCAGTGCGATCACCACTGCACCACCGCTCCCCACATACAACGCCCAAGAAATTCCCGGAGCAAATGCAGTTAGCCAACACTTAAAATTTTTTTTTTTATCCCACACCTTTCTCCTGGGTTGTAATGAAAACCGGCACGGCACCACTTGTATAATCATTTAATTGTCTGAAAACGCATTGTGGCAGGACCCTCTTGAAAACGAGCCGTACGACTCAGTGTGGCTCTGCTGGACAAATAACAGAAATGGTCCCTGATCCGGAATCCAATTGATCGGTTCATCGAGTCCTCCGCTGTCACCCCCTTCCCCACTCAGAAAAAGATCCCCCGTGCAGCCTTTAACACAGCCCGTGAGCGAGTAGCACCTAGGAAGGCCGGCTATTCATTTGAGGTTGAGTCCACCTAGGCGATGGCCACGACCGGGCTCAGACACACTCGCACACACACACACGTGGTTAAACGAAAGCCGGCCGAGCCGAGCCGACGTTGACCGTGACAATCAATCAGAGAGCGCACTTCAAAACGGGAGCGCAATCAGAGCGAGGGCTGGGTGGGGTGGTGTGCGGTGGGGTGGTGTGGGGTGGGGGTAGCTCCTGCAGTCTGGGCCACGGTAATGTAATGTGCCGCGTAATGAGCTGTCAACGAGACGGGATCGCCGCCTCGTCGCGCACGGCAATGAGCTTCGCCCAGGTTCCCGAGGGTCGTGATCAATGAGTTTGATATTGCAGAGGCTTACACATACACACAACGCCAGAGGAACACTCACACATACAGATACGCGCACACACGGAGATACACACACACACACCTCCAGCTACACACACACACATATAGATACACACACACCTACAGATACACTCACTCCTAGAGATACACACACACACACCTACAGATACACTCACTCCTACAGATACACACACCTATAGATACACACACACCTACAGATACACACACACCTATAGATGCGGTGTTGGGTGATGGGGTTGCGATGTTTAATACTACACACCTCACCAGGTACTCATTTGAGGCCGAGTCTACCGAGCGGAGGGGTCGGGACCGGTTCGGATAATCGACACTGGAGTTGGTGGCCGTGAGCGGGAATCGAACTCGGGTGGCCGGGTTCGTAGCGCAGTGCGCTAACCGCTGCGCCACCGCTCCCCACATACAACGCCAAAAAATTCCCGGATAGCCTGTTGGGGAAAATGCAGTTAGCCATCACCTATTATGTTTTTTTTTATCCCACACCTTTCACCCGGGCTGTAATGAAAACCGGCACGGCACACGGAAGGCATCGAGCGGCCAGCAAACGCCTCGCCAGACCGTCTTTATCTCCCTTGCGGCGACGATTAGACACTGCACCAGGTGCGCACCTCATCTGAGTCAACCAATCCGATTCCCTGCTGCAGTTGGTCCGAGGCGAGCCCCGGTGGGAGGTCCCTATGAGCACCGCTCTCCTTTTTTTTTACGATCAGTGGAAACAAGAAGATGCTCGGTGTAGTCGGCACTTTGCTTCGTTCATCAATTCGTAAATTTTTTTTTAAACTTTGCTTTATGTAAACCCCCACCTCTCGCTCACTCTCTCGCTCACCGCTCTCTGTGTCTGTAAGCCAAGAGCGCTTGCCCAATGGATTTTCATATGCGTATACTCGTCAACGCCATGTGAATGTGGAATTTCCACCGCTCGTTCAGCTGGGGGACTGTAGACACGAGATGAGCGTCCGGGTTAGAGGGGTCGATGTGGCTCGCGGTTACGAGACCTTTGACGGAGGCTGATGATGTGGAGATGACACGAACGATGGAGAGAGGCAGGTTAGGAGATGGGGAGATAGGAGAGATGTCCGTGCAACGTGTTCAAACGTCACGCTGAAGATGGGTCGCTGCTCGAAACGTCGTCTTACTATTGGTAAAAAAATTCAAAAAAAGACCACGCCGTGTTATTGACGAGGGGGGGAGAGTTAGTTCGTGGTGGATCCATTCGTAGGGCGTGAGGAGCGTGAGAGAGAGGGAGCGAGGGAGATTACAAATATTACATAGAAAATAGGGGGAACATAGACATTGAGTAGAGAGAGAGGGGGTAGAGAGAGAGTGGAGGGTAGAGAGAGGGGGGGGGGGGTAGAGAGAGGGGGGTAGAGAGAGGGGGTAGAGAGAGAGTGGGGGGTAGAGAGAGGGGGGGGGTAGAGAGAGGGGGGGGTAGAGAGAGGGGGTAGAGAGAGAGTGGGGGGTAGAGAGGGGGGGGGGTAGAGAGAGGGGGTAGGGAGGCCGTTGGACTGCGAGAAGGGCTGCGTGCAGAATGAGAGAGAGCGAGAGACTTTTGACATTTAAACAACTTTTATTGCCGCCAGCAGCAACAGCACTGTAGGCGATTTCGATTCGAAATACACAAAGTCACCAGCAACACAAATGAAATGTAAACGCTACAAATCCACGCGCTGTGACGCTACAAGCACCGCGCACAACACAAAATAAAAGTCACGTGGTGGTCATCGCGCACGCCACGGTGACGAGCGAGCGCTTCAGAAGGTGAACACGAGGGTGCCGTGCACGCTGGTACAGAGAGGGGCTTTTCCGGCTCTCCAGCGTTCGAAGAAGACGCGCTGCACATCACCGACACGTGTGTGGTACATGGCGTGCTCCAGCCGGAGCTGCGCCTTGAGCAGGCCCCTGAAACTGGAAGCACAGAGCAGCCGTCAGTGTCACCTTCCAGCATCTTTTTTCTAGTTCTGTACACCGCCAACTTCGCCTGAGCACAGGCGAAGTTGGCGAGGTCATGGCGCTTGTTTAGCCAGGTAAGGCACCCCATATACGAAGCTGCTGTTGTAGAAGGGCACCCCCAGTTTCCTGAAGATGTCCCCTAAAAGGCGGAACATTGGGTTTGAGCCGCTGGCAGTGAAAGTATTGGTGGGGCAGATCCTCCCTGGCACCGCAGGAAATGCACAAGTCTGTTACCCCCGGCGAGATTCGGCTGAGCCACACGGCCGATGGCAACGTGCAGTGTGCCAACCTCCACTGGAGGTCACCGCAGCGTTTGGCTACGGGGGAGACTTGTACATTTGTTTACACTCAGGGGCGGCCGCAATGACGGGAGAGAAATGGTTTCTCCATATTCTTAGGTCTTTTTTTCGGTAAAGTCACGTAGGTAAAAAAATTTTAATTAATAAAAGTAAAATAAAAATAAAATAAAAATCACGACGTTTCGGAGGCAACACAAGCTTCCGTCTTCAGGTGGAACCGTCACAGCACGATAGCTGCATCAAGTGAAGTTTGTGTCCGGTAGGTCGGCCAGGTCCCGGGAATGCATCGCCTTTACGCAGCACGTGTAGAGCGCCTTGACACAGCCACGTGTAGAGCGTCTTGACACAGCACGTGTAGAGCGCTGTGTTTGGGGCACTCTTGAGGGGCACGTTCCTGCAGCCTCGGAGCTTTAGTAGCTTGCCGGAGTCGCCGTGGCCGGGGGGCTGCTCGCAGGAGAAGCACAACTCCGGTTAAAGAGGAGGAGAGGGGGGGGGGCGCCACCATCCCCCGGTGCCTCCAGCTCCAGGCGCAGCTCCTTCATGGTGCGGAGCACGTCCTGCAGAAGCTTCTCGCCAGCGAGCATGGAGCGGAGCCTTGCGGTGTTGGCGATCTCAGCTGCGGTCTTCCACTTGAGCTGCTGGGCCTGCACGAGGTGGAAGACTGAGAGAGAGCGAGCGAGAGGGGGGGGGGTTACATTAAGCAAAGATTAAAAAAAAATGCGAAATGATGAACGAATCAAAGTGCCGACTACACCGAGCATCTTCTTGTTTCCACTGATCGTAAAAAAAAAAGAGATAGAGGGGACGAGAGGGCGGAGGGAGGTGGGCACAGAGGGAGAGAGGGGCAGACGGACTTTCTTGATGATTACATCTCGCGAGCGCTCACGTCTAATTGTCTTTAATGAGATTTCCAGAGTTCCCGGAGAGATTTGAGTGCGCGCGTGAACGTGGCCACGTGTGTGCCATTGTGGCACGCTGTGTGTGTGTCTGTGTGTGTCTGTGTGTGTGTGTCTGTGTGTGTCTGTGTGTGTGTCTGTGTGTGTGTGTCTGTACTGAGGGCGATCCGGAGTCTGAGACCAGGAAAGGCACCGGGCAGAGATGATCTCCCAAGCGAAATGCTGAGGGAGGGTGGCGTTTGTGCACAGACTGCCCTATATGACATCATAACAACAGTCTGGACCACTGGACGGGTTCCGCAGGACTGGAAGGATGCCCTGGTGGTCCCCCTCTTTAAGAAGGGGGACCGCACAGACTGTAACAACTACAGGGGCATCTCACTCCTCAGTGTGCCGGGTAAGGTCCTGGCAAGGATTATTCAACATCGCCTTGCTAGGCACGCTGAGGAGGGGCTTGCGGAGCCCCAATGCGGTTTCAGGAAAGGGCGGTCCTGCACAGATGCCATATTTTCTGTCCGTCTGCTACAGCAGAGGTGTAGGGAATTCCAAAAAGACCTACATCTCTGCTTTATTGACCTGGTCAAGGCCTATGATACCATCAGTAGGACTGGACTCTGGGTTGTTCTTCGTGCTTTCGGAGTCCCTGACCCTCTGCTCACGATCATTAAGGACCTTCATGATGGTGAGCGGGCCCGGGTAAAACTACGTGGCCGGGAGTCGGAGCCTTTCCCTGTACACCTTGGGGTGCGACAGGGATGTCCTCTGGCTCCCACATTATTTAACATCTATTTTGACCGCGTAGTTCGTGAAGCCTTCAATAGCTGTACCGGGGGAATTTCCGTTTGGTACAGATATAATGGGAGGCTGATCGACGCCCGGGTGCGATCAAGGGATGGCTCCCTATTGGTCAACCACGTTATGTATGCCGATGATTTGGTAATAGCTGCTCATTCAGAAGAGGAGTTGGAGGCGCTGCTGCTGAGACTGGAGCGTGCCACTAAGAGGTGGGGCCTTACCATCAGCCCCACCAAAACCAAGCACCTGCCTGGGTATTTTGTACCATCGGACACTCCACCCCCACAACTCCCAATTGGTGATGGGGCAGTTGTGGAGAGAGTGGAGAGTTTCCCATACCTGGGCAGTATGCTTATGACCGGCTCCAGTCTATCAGCAGAGGTCTCACTCCGAATCAGTCGAGCGGCAATATCTTTTCATCGGTTGCGTAACGCTGTGTGGAAGCTACCTGGTCTGTCGCTCCGCACGAAGCTTCAGGTCTTCTCGGCCACGGTCATTCCCTCCCTTCTCTACGCTTGCGAGACGTGGACCCCCCTGGTGGAGCATCTTCGCCGGTTGGAAACATTTAGGCTGGCCTGCCTACGATCCATCCTGGGTTTAACCAGGCTGGATTGTGTGAGGAGCTCACAAATCCTTGAAAGATCTGGGCAAAGTCCCATCAGTGAGCTCCTCCGGCAGGCAAGGCTGCGTTGGCTGGGTCATGTAGCCCGCATGCCCAGCCACCGCATGCCTAAACAGCTTTTGTTCGGCCGGATCGAGGGGGCTAGACGGGCGCGGCACGGGCTGGAGAAGAGATGGAGTGATGTGGTACAGGAGGACGTGGAGCTGAGTGGACTTGCCGATGACTGGTACCAGCGGTGTCAAGATCGGCCTCAGTGGAGGAGGCTCGTGAAGGACGCTACTGGGCAGTTGGAGGCAGTCGCCCTCCAACAACAACGGAGGGCGGAGGAGCGACGCTCACAACAACGAGCGGAGCGCCGGGTGGCTAAAGCACAGCAAGTTGGCACAGTAGGGGGCACAGGTGGTGCATCAGCCAGTCATCTCGGTCATCTCGGTCAGTCGACCAGTGGCACCTGGGTCTGCCCCGTGACCTCCTGCCAGCGGGCTTTCGACACTTCACGTGGCCTCAAGGTGCACTTGGCCTGGCACAAGCATCGTGGTGACGTCACCGCCACTTAGTGGCGAATGGCGGTTGTTGTTGTTGTTGTTTGTTTGTGTGTATATGTGTGTATGTGTGTATGTATGTATGTGTGTATTTGTTTGTGTGTATGTTTGTGTATGTGTGTATGTATGTATGTGTGTATGTATGTATGTGTGTATTTGTTTGTGTGTATGTTTGTGTATGTGTGTATGTATGTATGTGTGTATGTATGTATGTGTGTATTTGTTTGTGTGTATGTTTGTGTATGTAGGTGTGTGTATGTGCGTTTATGTGTGTGTATGTTTGTGTGTATGTGTTTGTGTGTGTGTTTGTTTGTGTGTATGTATGTGTGTTTGTGTGTGTTTGTGTGTGTGTGTATGTGTGTTTGTGTGTATGTATGTGTGTTTGTGTGTGTTTGTGTGTATGTGTGTTTGTGTCTATGTGTTTGTGTGTATGTGTGTTTGTGTGTGTGTTTGTGTGTTTGTGTGTGTGTGTTTGTGTGTATGTGTGTGTGTTTGTTTATTTGTTTTGGGGATTTAAGGTTTCGCATGGAGGGGGAGAGTTCTCCAGTGGGCAGACCCTCTGCAAGTTTTGAACACATCAGAACCAGTTTGCTGTAAATCCCAATTTGGGAAAAACAAAGTGAAGAGTCACGTTTACATTGCTGGAAGCGATGGTGGGGAGCGGTGGCGCAGCGGTTAGGGCGATGCGCTGTGAATCCGGCGATGCGCTGTCACAGGTATCTGAACTGGGCCTCCCCTAGGTCGGCTCAGCCTCTAACAGGCTGTCGGGGCAAGTGAAGTTAGCGAGTAGAAGCAGCAGCGCCTATGAAGGTGGCCACGCACCAGGTACTCATTTGAGGCTCAGTCGACCAAGGGGATGCCCTGAACCGGTTCAGGTAATCGTCACTGGCATTGGCCGTGAGCAGGAATCGAACCCGGGTCGCCAGGGTCGTAGCGCAGTGAAGCGTTAACCGCTCTACTGCCGCCTCCACTACACAGACACACACAGACACACAACAACAACAACAACCGCCATTCGCCACTAAGTGGCGGTGACGTCACCACGATGCTTGTGCCAGGCCAAGTGCACCTTGAGGCCACGTGAAGTGTCGAAAGCCCGCTGGCAGGAGGTCACGGGGCAGACCCAGCAGGTGCCACGGGTCGACTGACCGAGATGACCGAGATGACTGGCTGATGCACCACCTGTGCCCCCTACTGTGCCAACTTGCTGTGCTTTAGCCACCCGGCGCTCCGCTCGTTGTTGTGAGCGTCGCTCCTCCGCCCTCCGTTGTTGTTGGAGGGCGACTGCCTCCAACTGCCCAGTAGCGTCCTTCACGAGCCTCCTCCACTGAGGCCGATCTTGACACCGCTGGTACCAGTCATCGGCAAGTCCACTCAGCTCCACGTCCTCCTGTACCACATCACTCCATCTCTTCTCCAGCCCGTGCCGCGCCCGTCTAGCCCCCTCGATCCGGCCGAACAAAAGCTGTTTAGGCATGCGGTGGCTGGGCATGCGGGCTACATGACCCAGCCAACGCAGCCTTGCCTGCCGGAGGAGCTCACTGATGGGACTTTGCCCAGATCTTTCAAGGATTTGTGAGCTCCTCACACAATCCAGCCTGGTTAAACCCAGGATGGATCGTAGGCAGGCCAGCCTAAATGTTTCCAACCGGCGAAGATGCTCCACCAGGGGGGTCCACGTCTCGCAAGCGTAGAGAAGGGAGGGAATGACCGTGGCCGAGAAGACCTGAAGCTTCGTGCGGAGCGACAGACCAGGTAGCTTCCACACAGCGTTACGCAACCGATGAAAAGATATTGCCGCTCGACTGATTCGGAGTGAGACCTCTGCTGATAGACTGGAGCCGGTCATAAGCACACTGCCCAGGTATGGGAAACTCTCCACTCTCTCCACAACTGCCCCATCACCAATTGGGAGTTGTGGGGGTGGAGTGTCCGATGGTACAAAATACCCAGGCAGGTGCTTAGTTTTGGTGGGGCTGATGGTAAGGCCCCACCTCTTAGTGGCACGCTCCAGTCTCAGCAGCAGCGTCTCCAACTCCTCCTCTGAATGAGCAGCTATTACCAAATCATCGGCATACATAACGTGGTTGACCAATAGGGAGCCATCCCTTGATCGCACCCGGGCGTCGATCAGCCTCCCATTATATCTGTACCAAATGGAAATTCCCCCGGTACAGCTATTGAAGGCTTCACGAACTACGCGGTCAAAATAGATGTTAAATAATGTGGGAGCCAGAGGACATCCCTGTCGCACCCCAAGGTGTACAGGGAAAGGCTCCGACTCCCGGCCACGTAGTTTTACCCGGGCCCGCTCACCATCATGAAGGTCCTTAATGATCGTGAGCAGAGGGTCAGGGACTCCGAAAGCACGAAGAACAACCCAGAGCCCAGGCCTACTGATGGTATCATAGGCCTTGACCAGGTCAATAAAGCAGAGATGTAGGTCTTTTTGGAATTCCCTACACCTCTGCTGTAGCAGACGGACAGAAAATATGGCATCTGTGCAGGACCGCCCTTTCCTGAAACCGCATTGGGGCTCCGCAAGCCTCTCCTCAGCGTGCCTAGCAAGGCGATGTTGAATAATCCTTGCCAGGACCTTACCCGGCACACTGAGGAGTGAGATGCCCCTGTAGTTGTTACAGTCTGTACGGTCCCCCTTCTTAAAGAGGGGGACCACCAGGGCATCCTTCCAGTCCTGCGGAACCCGTCCAGTGGTCCAGACTGTTGTTATGATGTCATATAGGGCAGTCTGTGCACAAACGCCACCCTCCCTCAGCATTTCGCTTGGGAGATCATCTCTGCCCGATGCCTTCCCTGGTCTCAGACTCCGGATCGCCCTCAGTACTTCCTCAACAGCTGGCACCTCAGCCAGCCACTCACAGGGGGTGACCTCTTCCAATATTTGAGGCACCGCAGCCTCAGCAGGGTTATCACCACTTTGTGCCATGATGTTTTCCTGGCTGAGAGAATTTCCCTCCCCCAGGACCTCACAGAAATGCTCAGCAAATCTGCAAACCTGTTCCTGGGGGTCGGAGATTGGATCACCGTTTTTTTCCTCTAATGATGGTAATAGGTGTGGCGCTGCAGGTTACTTTTTTGATGGAGTTAAATAGTGATTTGTGATCACGGGCCACTGAGGCAGACTCCATCTCCTCAGCAACCCGCGACCACCACCCATCCTTACAGCGCCTTACGGCTCTCCGAACTTCTGAGCGAAGGCTGCGGTAAACCTCCTCATTCTCTGACGTGGGATGCTGTAGGCGATGAGAGTGGGCCTGACGCTTTTTCTCAATTAACCTGAACACCTCCTCTGTCAGCCAGGGTTTCTGGGGAGGTCTGGACCGCGTACCCAAAGCAGCCATTGCAGCTGCATGAGCCACAGTCCTGAATCTCACCCATTTTACCCTCGACATCAGGAGGAGTGGGGGACGATGCCAACCCCAGTTGCAAGCGATGATGAAATTCTCGCTTGCAACTTTCATCAGCTAACTGAGACCAGGCCACTTTTGGTTGGAATGGGATCCTGGGTGTACACCCACCACCGGAGTGGAAGAAAGGCAGGCGCATCTTACAGATGACTAGTCGATGGTCAGAGGAGAGATCAGCTCCACGGTAGGTCCTGGTGTCAAGGACATGGGTTCGCATCCGCTGGTCCGTCACTATGTAGTCCAGCAGATGTTCTTGCTTGGACCCGGCATGTATCCATGATGTTGTGTAGGATGCGCCGATGCCGGAAGAGCGTGTTGGTAATTACAAGCCCATGGGCTGCACAAAAATCTAGCAGCCTCCTACCGTTATTATTGAGCTGATCTGGCCCATGCCTTCCAATCACTCCAGACCAGGTATCAGCATCATGACCAACTCGGGCATTGAAGTCACCCAACAAGATGACTCTGTCCCGAGTGGCCACTTTAGCCAGCACCTGTGACAGGAGGTCATAGAAAGCGTCTGACTCATCGGCTTTGCCTGCATCCCTCCACGGATGTTCGTCTTCGGTGGGGGCATAAGTAACCACGACCACCACTCCTCGCCTCTGGTTGATGGGAAGGCGAGCCCAAAGTATCCTGGGGCTTACAGCTTCCCACACCTCACCGCCACGCTCCCACGCCCCCTTCATTCTTTTGTTCAGAAGAAGAGCCACACCCTGTTGTTTGGCAGTCTCCTGCCCCGAGTAGAGGACTGTCCACCCCTCATGGTGGCAGGAGCCAGAACCGGTCCACCGGACCTCCTGAATGCCACAGAGATCCAGGCGGTACCGGTCCAGCTCCCGACAGAGGAGTGGCAGCCTCTCCTCCGCAGTGAGCGTTCGAACATTCCACGTGGCCATCCGCAATGGTTTTTTGTTGTTTCTGGAGGAGCCCCGAGGGTGAAAATTCAATCTCCTGGCTCCGCCAAATGGGGTTTGGCCAGGAGACGTCATAAAAGCCTGACCCCCCGGGGCCTCCGGCACAAGCTTATTTGTTACAGGTTTATGTTTAATTCGTGGTTTAGTGGTAGGTAATTGAAGGTGGAGGGGTTACCAGCCCCTCACACCCGTCCAGAGCCCCCGTTTAGCCACTGTGGTGGTCACAGACGCCATGAGGGGAGAGGCCAATGGGCATTGGCCCTCCCCCCACAGCACTGCCCACGACACACACATACACACAAACAAACACATACATACATACACAAACAAACAAACGCACACACACATACACAAAGACAAACACCCCCCCCGCATAGCCTTAACAGACTGTTGCGAGTAGTACCTATGAAGGCCGGAACGGCACACGAGGGGGTGGGTGACCAGCAACACTCCCGACCGCCTTTGTCTCCCCAGTGGCGATGTTTACGCACCGCACTATGTACTCATTTGAGGCTGAGTCGATCTAGGAGAGGCCCAGGACCGGTTCAGATAATCGTCACCGGTGTTGGCCGTGAGCGGGAATCGAACCCGAGTCGCTAGGTTAGTAGTGCAGCGTAGCGCTAACCGCTACCCCACCGCTCCCCACACACACACAGACACCCACACAAAGACAAAGACCCCCCGTATAGCCTTAACAGACTGTAGGGGCAAGTGCTGTTAGCGAGCACCTATGAAGGCGGGAGCGGTACACGAGGGGGTGGGTGGCCAGCACCACACCCGACACACACACACAGACACCCGCAGACAGACACCCACACACACACAGACACCCACACACACACAGGAACGCGCAGAGACACGGACGAGATTCATGCATTTTTTCCCATCGAGCGAAGCCTATTGGGCTAAGACGATTAAATTTGTTTCATGGACGACACCGCCGGAAAACGACATCAAAGCATTCCGCAATTACAGATTAAAAAGATTAAATGTAAACAAACAAAGTCAATGGTAGCAATTATGGTTGTAAAATGACATTCATTACGTAAACGTTAGTGATAAACAAAAACTGGAGTCGGTTTAAGTGGAGGACAGACATGGCGGAATGGCGATGAAAAGACACTTGGGTGATTCCAAACGCTTTTGGGCAGCTACACCCCTGATGCACAAATGGGAACTTTATAACTCTCCAGGAGTGTTCTTCTTGGTTCTTTCGGTAAAGTCAACTCGAAGGGAAATAATCAAATAATAAAAATAAAACATAATAAAAACATTCTCACGACGTTTCGGCCACAACGCAAACAGCCGTCCTCAGACGCTATCTATCCGACAGACGCTGTTCTTCACCTGAAGACGGCTGCTTGCGTTGTGGCCGAAACGTCGTGAGAATTATTTTATTACGTTTTATTTTTATTATTTGATTATTTCCCTTCTACGTGACTTTACCGAAAGAACCAAGAAGATGAATCCCTGCAGTCACGAAATCTTTAAATCGAAATTTCTCCAGGAGTGGTGCAACTGCGGTCATCCAGAACAGAGACCGTAACAGCGTGTCACGACGCAATTGCCCCGATCCACAGACACGAGGGAGACATCGCAGCGACGATAACACTCCACTGCTTCCTGACGCGGTTTTGTCTGAGCTTGCCCGCCTCGATGTGCAATTGTGGTTGGTTGATATTCTTAGGTTTTTTCGGTAAAGTCACGTAGGTAAAACATCAAAATTAATAAAAATTAATAAGACGTGCCGTCTTTGAGCCCCGCCCCCCTCCCTCCCGATACGTTCCATTCATTGGCTACCACATTCTGATGAGCTCCCCCCCCCTCTCCTCCCCGCTCAACTTGCTTTTAAGGGATTACATCTTGAATCATTGCCTCACTTGATGCAGCTAATCTGGCTGTGACGGTCCCACCTGATGACGGAGACTTGTGTTGCCTCCGAAACGTCGTGATTTTTATTTTATTTTTATTAATTTTTATTAATTTTGATGTTTTACCTACGTGACTTTACCGAAAAAACCTAAGAATATGAATCCTTGCAGTCACGAAAGCTTCAAATCTAGAATGTGGTTGGTTGCTCTGCATCTGCCATCAGCAAAATCGTGCTGCGCGCAATTTCTAACGGTGACAAATCCCGGGAGTCTGGGAGATGCCAGCCGATAGGAACTTTTTAATTCACTTCCGATAAATACCTCGTTTTGCTCGATGTGCAATATCCAAAAATCCATTTGCTGGGCTTCTAAATCCTAGCCTTCCTGGCAGCCAGACTTAACCCCATACCGGAGCTGCTATTCTAAACTATTTTTGTTAAATCAACCTGTTTCTTCTATCAGGTAAGGCTCACTGAGCTATCTAGCTCTTCGTCGAAAGCGAGCTGGCTATCACAAATGATAGCTCAGCGAAACGGTGGTAGCTAACATCTCTAAACGCACGTTGACTCTACTGTACATGTGGAGGAAAAAGCCGGAGGTTCTGGAGAAAAATCCACGCAGTCATGGGAGGAGAAACACGCCAATTTCAAATATACAACAGCAGGCGTCAGGGTCGGGATCAAACCCATGACCTCCTGCATATCAGGCGAGGTAGTTAACATCTCACCACCGAGAAAGAGAGACACGCAAATTTCAAATATACAGCAGGCGTCAGGGTCGGGATCAAACCCATCACCTCCTGCATATCAGGCGAGGTAGTTAACATCTCACCACCGAGAGAGAGAGACACGCAAACTTCAAATATACAGCAGGTGTCAGGGCCGGGATCAAACCCATGACCTCCTGCATATCAGGCGAGGTAGTTAACATCTCACCACCGAGAGAGAGAGACACGCAAACTTCAAATATACAGCAGGTGTCAGAGTCGGGATCAAACCCATGACCTCCTGCATATCAGGCGAGATAGTTAACAGCTCACCACCGAAAGAGAGAGACACACAAACTTCAAATATACAGCAGGTGTCAGGGTCGGGGTCAAACCCATGACCTCCTGCATATCAGGCGAGGTAGTTAATATCTCACCACCGAGAGAGACACGCAAATTTCAAATATACAGCAGGCGTCAGGGTCGGGATCAAACCCATGACCTCCTGCATATCAGGCGAGGTAGTAAACATCTCACCACCGAGAGAGAGACACGCAAACTTCAAATATACAGCAGGTGTCAGGGTCGGGATCAAACCCATGACCTCCTGCATATCAGGCGAGGTAGTAAACATCTCACCACCGAGAGAGAGACACGCAAACTTGAAATATACAGCAGGTGTCAGGGTCGGGATCAAACCCATGACCTCCTGTATATCAGGCGAGGTAGTTAACATCTCACCACCGAGAGAGAGAGAAACACGCAAACTTCAAATATACAGCAGGCGTCAGGGTCGGGATCAAACCTCTGACCTCCTGTATACCAGGCGAGGTAGTTAACATCTCATAGCCACCGTGGCCGCCCCATTCACAAGCAGTCTCCAACCCAAGCGCTCACCCCACAGCGAGTTTAGTTCATTCCGTTGTTCGCAGCTACAAGCTGAGTGTAACGTTCTGACCCGCCCCGACTGGACATCTGTGAAAAAGAGCTTCATAGCTCATCGGATTCTTCCAGCAGAGATAAACATTCTGACTCTGATTCCGAATGGCTGCGTGAGGTCTACGGTCACGTGTGTTGTTTTGATTCGCTCGATCAGGACTCGCCGAGCGGCTGTTTCCAAGTGTTATTTTCCTTCCTGCTCCTGTTTATTTAGTTTAGCTGATTCTCTCTCCCTCCCCATCCCTTTACAAATGATGTTTCCATCGTACATTTCTGTATCCTCCTTATTAAGGCCGCACTCGTTATACACACGCACGCAGAGCGCTTGCACAAATGAACCACAACACCTGGCTGATTTCGTCAGTCACAGGAGCATTAAACCACCACGAGACACTCCCCGTGTCATCCTAGCAGCAGCAGCAGCAGCAGCTGCTTTTTCTACAATATTTTGCTGTCTTTTCTTGGATTTTCTGTTTCCACGTAGTCACTTTAAGATGTTTTCTTGTTCATGTTTTTTTGCTTGTTGCGGTTGCACCCGATTCAAGAGCCGGATGGCTCACAGGGCTATACCTAATAAATGAACTTGAAATAAAATGAACTTGAGCAGCAGCAGCAGCGGCTTGTTGACTCAGCCGTCGAACAACGACGGCGGGCACCGCATCACGCGGCTCTCAGATGGCGCTTCTGTGGCCGTTTGGAACGCTCTTCCCTTCCGATGTTAGAAAGCCACTGGGAGCTATGATGCACTTTTAAATCATCTCGAAGGAAAACTCGTTTCATTAGAAGTAATTTTTGTGTTTAGTTTGCTTGTCCTTCCCCCGCACCTTCCCATTAGCACGGTTGGCTACGTACGGAGCGAAAGAAGTTCACCATGCATACATACGTGCGAGGGAGGAGAGAGAAAGAGAGACACGCAAACTACAAATATCCATTACAATAACACGAAGAAAGCAGAGTAGTGGTGCAACATACGTACATACCCCCCTCTACCCCCCCCCCCCGAAAAAAAGTCTGTTTAGTTTAATGAGCCATACCTCGGGTGAACAAAAATACATTAACTCAACTGGAAACTCCTCCTCCTGTTACGATAACGTCCCGCGGAAGAGGCTATCACAGAACTAAGAGATCGCCTAAATTGGCCTATGGTGTATACAAAAGGTCCACACACACACACACACAACAACAAAAAACACTCGCCAACAACACACGCGGTTAGGCTGCTATAAATAAGGGCAATTACCTAAAACGTCGACAATTATATATATATTATTTTAAGGCCACAGGTCTTGTGTTGGTGTTAATTGCACTTGCGTACCACTGTCTCACTTAGCAGAGAGCAGAGCATTCCCACGCGGCTGCCTTGGAGAGTAACAATACAATTATTATCATTCGTCGTACGTGTGACAGTCGCAGGTAATTATATATATGTTTACGTTCATAATGGGATTCTAGATTTGAAGCTTTCGTGACTGCAAGGATTCATATTCTTAGGGTTTTTCGGTAAAGTCACGTAGTTAAAAAAATTAAATTTAAATTAATAAAAGTAAAATAAAAATAAAATTAAAATCAAGACGTTCAGAGTCAACACAAGCTTCCGTTTTAAAGCTTTCGTGACTGCAGGGATTCATCTTCTTGGTTCTTTCGGTAAAGTCACGTAGAATGGAAAAAAAAAACATAATAAAAGAATGTAATTATATTACTAATTATATATATATAACAAAAATAAAACATAATAAAAATATAAAAATATTATTTTATTATATTAATTTATTATGTTTATTTTTATTATTTTATTATTTCCATTCTACGTGACTTTACCGAAAGAACCAAGAAGACAAGCTTCCGTCTTCAGGTGGAACCGTCACAGCACGCTTGCTGCATCAAGTAAGAGTCTGATACAGCAATCGTGCTGTGACGGTTCCACCTGAAGAGGAAGCTTGTGTTGCCTCCGAAACGTCGTGATTTTTATTTTATTTTACTTTTAGTAATTTTAATTCATAATTGGAATTTAGCCAAATTATACGTGGAACCACATTTTCTGAGACGAGTATACATTTCAAATTCGCGTATTCATCGGTGGCTTCAATCGATAATCCGGTCTAACCACAGGCACATTTGCCTTGGATTCGAACCTAGGCTCTCAGCAGCACAGCGCCGCTGACTTCCGAGCCACTTCCAGCGGAGACGCAGATCAGTTTCACGATCCAGGCTGACAGGACCTGGGGGACCACTTCCAGTCCAGAGCTCTCGTGTCAAGACGACGCTCTGCAGCAGAGGAAATACATTTCTGGCTGAGCAGACCTAGAGGGAGTCGTGGTGGTGGTGGTGTTGGGGGGGAAGTCCCAGAGGTGCACGAACATGGACTAACGTAATTAAAAACAAATGGAGTGAGTGGAGGTGGACGGGTTGAGGTTAGTGGTGGGCGGGGGGGTGAGTTGGAGACACAGAACAGCACTGCGGAGAAACCAGAGTTCAATGAATGTGTTTCACCCTGCTCGAGACGTGATTGAGCCCGATTCTCGAGGGGATTGATTTGATGGTTTCAGCCGAGTCATCGGTGACCTTACACTGAAGGCCTATAGACTCACGTAGGCACCCATAGACTTACACAGATCAGAATCTTTATTTTAGTCTGGAGGAAGAATCCGATGAGGTATGAAGCAGCGGGTCAGCGAGGTACAACAGCAAACAGTATGAAAAAAACCCCGATAGGAGAGCAAAATGAAGAAAAGTAAGCAAGTCGCTATAAATAAACGTGTAAAGTGTTTAAGTACAAATTGTCAAAAATATTTAACATTTTTTGCCGATTTGTCAGCAAAAAGAACACCACCACCAACAACAACCACAAAAACAACAAAAATCAACAACAACAAACACTGCAACAAAAGCAACAACAACAATAACCAAAACACACCAAGACAACGTACAGTCCCTCAATGAAATCGCCCATTCGCATTTGAACGACCGATCGAAGTTGCAAATCACATTTGCAAGCGTGGCTGTATCCAGCACGAATATTCTCATGGGAATTGCACAGAGACCCACAGACTCACACAGGCACAGGCCGAGTTGTGGCTTCTCAAGTAGTGTCGTCCCGCGTTATAACGGGGCCCGTTCCGTGTTATAACAGGGCTCGTTCCGTGTTATAATGTGGCGCCTTCTGTGCTTTGTGAAAAGTGTTGCCTGATGTAAGGGCCGCGTTAAAGTGAACACGCGTCATAGCGTTAACAGCCCCCACGCGTCAAGCGAGGACTCACCGAATGTCCAGTAGAAATTAAAATTTATAAAAGTCAAATAAAAATAAAATAAAAATCAAGACGTTTCGGAGGCAACACAAGCTTCCGTCTTCAGGTGGAACCGTCACAGCACGATAGCTGTATCAAGTATCAAGTGATACAGCTATCGTGCTGTGACTGTTCCACCTGAAGATGGAAGCTTGTGTTGCCTCCGAAACGTCGTGATTTTTATTTTATTTTTATTTTACTTTTATTAATTTAATTTTTTACCTACGTGACTTTATCGAAAAAAACCTAAGAATATGAATCCTTGCAGTCACGAAAGCTTCAAATCTAGAATTAATGTCCAGTACAAAGTTGTACGTTTGGTGCATGTGTAGTGGAATAGCGCCGGCTGCTGTCCAGCAGCGGCAACTGCGGTGGACAAACAGCACACACGCCGGTGAGCGCATACGCGGCTGTGTGTCGGCAGGGCGGAGGAACTGGGACAAGGGTCGTGGAAGACCCCATCTGGAAGCCCCTGGAACCCGCTAGTTGGTTCGAGAAGGGAGGCGTGGCCAGGGCGGAGCCAGGTCGCGTTGGGAGCATAAAAGGAGCTGAGAGCGGGAGCTCGGGGCTGCCGGTTCTGGGAGTGGACTCGTCACGCCGTCGCTGTCGTAGCCTTCGCCGCCTTCGTCGCTGCCGTCTTCGCTAGATGTTGCGTGGCCGGAGAGTTGTTGGCTGTCTCGGTCGGCGCCGTCAGTGTTACACGGTGAGGGTTGCCTTAAGGCTGGGCTAGGCGACTAGGGAGGGAGCGCGAAGGCGAACCTGTGAAACGTGAAGGTGCCTCCTGGAAACGCTTGTCTCCGAATCGCTGACACTACGTGCGTATTCGCTGCTTGTAAGCATCTACATGCACCTCCGATTCGCTACGTCCAACATGCGCACTGCACACACGTGACCTAGCGGTGGCGCGCGTCGCCTCTGATTGCAACCATTCATGGTTCTCATCCGACGGGTCGCCCCGATTAACGCTGCGGATGTATTAATCGCAAAAAACACAAGCGCCGTTTGCGTATGCGCAGCGGAACGTTCAAGACCCCGTGGAGTAAAACGCCCGAGTGGGCCACTGTTTGCCAAAGTGGCGGTCCAATTTAGTGAAACTTTAACAAATTCATATTCTTAGGTTTTTTCGGTAAAGTCACGTAGGTAAAAAATTATGAATCCTTGCAGTCACGAAAGCTTCAAATCTAGAATTTAACAAATTCACCCAGCAAGTTGCTAAATGGAACAATGCAGCAGCAATCAGCAGCGGCAATCACTGCCAAACCCGGACCGCTACCAAAACGTGGAAGAAAGCCCCCCTGAAAGTGAGTTACGGTATTAATTCTAGATTTGAAGCTTTCGTGACTGCATGGATTCATACTCTTAGTTTTTTCGGTAAAGTCACGTAGGTAAAAAAATAAAATAAAAGTAAAATCACGACGTTTCGGAGGCAACACAAGCTTCCGTCTTCAGGTGGCGGTGCTGTGACGGTTCCACCTGAAGACGGAAGCTTGTGTTGCCTCCGAAACGTCGTGATTTTTTATTTAACTTTCATTATTATTATTTTTACCTACGTGACTTTACCGAAACAACCTAAGAGTATGAGTTACGGCACTCAGTGAGGCTCTCTGTCTGGGTAAACACACGCGCGATATTTAATTAATATTGATAATAATAACAACAAATAAATAATAGTCCTGTAGTCAAAACTCATCCCAACGCAACCGAGGCTCACGTAGCGTGCTGGGCGGGCAGCTTGTAACGAGTTTATTTACTGTAGTACGCCGTTGAATGGGCACTATGAGAGTATCTAAGCGTACGGGTACGTGAATGTTATAAATCAGTCATAATATAACTTACAATAACCCGCAGCCCCAAAATCATCCACGACCCCCCCCACTACCACCACCATATGCGAATCAACCTCTCCTGCTATTTCCCAGGGCTCCTCTTGCAGAATGTAATATGCTTGGGTCATTATTTGACTTTCACCCCCCACCCCAACCCTCTCCTCTTTCGGTTTTGTTGCTCGCGACGTGAGCGGCTCCGCTCCGAAAGGCGCTCCGTGATGAATGGGAATTGCATCGCCGCGTGCCGCTGTAACATTTTCACTCTTTCGCTCTCCTCTCTCTCTCTCTCGCGATGGATGGGGCGAGCGAGCGAGCGTGAGTGTGCGCGTGCGTGCGCGTGCGTGGCAAGTGCATCGAGAGGGTTGGTAAGTGGAGTTCGCGGCTTAGCGAGGTTGTGGCTACCAGAGGTGTGGACTCGAGTCATGTGACTTGGACTCGAGTCAGACTCGAGTCATGAATTTGATGACTTCAGACTCGACTTGGACTTGCATAACAATGACTTTGTCCCACCTCTGAGGTGTGGACTCGAGTCATGTGACTTGGACTCGAGTCAGACTCGAGTCATGAATTTGATGACTTCAGACTCGACTTGGACTTGCATAACAATGACTTTGTCCCACCTCTGAGGTGTGGACTCGAGTCATGTGACTTGGACTCGAGTCAGACTCGAGTCATGAATTTGATGACTTCAGACTCGACTTGGACTTGCATAACAATGACTTTGTCCCACCTCTGAGGTGTGGACTCGAGTCATGTGACTTGGACTCGAGTCAGACTCGAGTCATGAATTTGATGACTTCAGACTCGACTTGGACTTGCATAACAATGACTTTGTCCCACCTCTGAGGTGTGGACTCGAGTCATGTGACTTGGACTCGAGTCAGACTCGAGTCATGAATTTGATGACTTCAGACTCGACTTGGACTTGCATAACAATGACTTTGTCCCACCTCTGAGGTGTGGACTCGAGTCATGTGACTTGGACTCGAGTCAGACTCGAGTCATGAATTTGATGACTTCAGACTCGACTTGGACTTGCATAACAATGACTTTGTCCCACCTCTGAGGTGTGGACTCGAGTCATGTGACTTGGACTCGAGTCAGACTCGAGTCATGAATTTGATGACTTCAGACTCGACTTGGACTTGCATAACAATGACTTTGTCCCACCTCTGGTGGCTACACGAACCGCCCACCAACCCGGCTATGAACCCAGAGCTGGATTCCCGCTCACGGCCACCACCAACACCGATGACGATTTTATCTGAACCGGTCCGAGGGCATTCTTCCGCCCCCCCCCCACACCAACCCACCCCCCCGGGTCAACTCGGTCACAACTGAGTACCTGGGGAGACAAAGGCGGCCGGGCGTGGTGCTGTACACGCGCCACCATCGTCTGCTGTGCCGGCCTTCATAGGTGCTGCCCGCTAACAGCACTTGCCCCTACAGTCTGTTACAGGCTACACGGGGGATCTTTGTAGTTGTACGGTGTGCACATTTAGTGTGTGAGTGTGTGTGTGGCACAGTAGGGGGCACAGGTGGTGCATCAGCCAGTCATCTCGGTCATCTCGGTCAGTCGACCCGTGGCACCTGGGTCTGCCCCGTGACCTCCTGCCAGCGGGCGTTCGACACTTCACGTGGCCTCAAGGTGCACATGGCCTGGCACAAGCGTCGTGGTGACGTCACCGCCACTTAGTGGCGAATGGCGGTTGTTGTTGTTGTGTGAGTGTGGCACAGTAGGGGGCACAGGTGGTGCATCAGCCAGTCATCTCGGTCATCTCAGTCAGTCGACCCGTGGCACCTGCTGGGTCTGCCCCGTGACCTCCTGCCAGCGGGCGTTCGACACTTCACGTGGCCTCGAGGTGCACATGGCCTGGCACAAGCGACATGGTGACGTCACCGCCACTGAGTGGCGAATGGCGGTTGTTGTGTGTGTGTTGTGAGTGTGTGAGAGTGTGTGTGTGAGAGTGTGTGTGTGTGAGTGTGTGTGAGTGTGTGTGTTTGAGTGTGTGTCTGAGTGTGTGTGAGTGTTTGATTGTGAGTGTTTGAGTGTGTGTGAGTGAGTGTGTGAGTGTGTTGTGAGTGTGTGTGAGTGAGTGTGTGAGTGTGTGTGAGTGTGTTTGAGTGTGTGTGTGTCCAATTCTTTGCTTTTCCAGCTCCACGCCTCGATCATCTAATCTGTCCCATCTCCGCCCCTTCCATCTGCTCCCCCCCCCCCACCACCCCCCATCACCCCCCCCCCTTTCCCCCCTACCCCCGCACCATGCCCCCCACGGTCGACCACGCTGTCAAACTCACTCAACGCTTCCCACTGTCCGCTGTCCAAACGATTCACTTCAAAAGCGGCTGACGTCACTCCGCGGACGACCTCTCTCTATGGGTCTCTGTGGGTCTCTGTGTATCTCTGTGGGTTTCTATGGGTCTCTGTGTATCTCTGTGGGTCTCTGTGGGTCTATGTGGGTCTCTGTGGGTCTCTGTGGGTCTCTATGGGTCTTTGTGTATCTCTGTGGGTCTGTGGGTCTCTACGAGTCTCTATGGGTCTATATGGGTCTCTATGAGTCTATATGTATCTATATGGGTCTCTATGCGTCTCTGTGTATCTCTATTGGTCTCTATGGGTCTCTGTCTATCTCTATGGGTCTCTATGGGTATCTCTGTATCTATATGGATCTCTATAGGTCTCTGTGTATCTATATGGGTCTCTATGGGTCGCTGTGTATCTCGTCGCAAGGAGAAGGCGGAGATCGCGACCCGCGCGAGCCTCTCGTTGACAATTTAGCCTCAAATATAATCACCCAGCCCCCCCCCCCACCACTACCACCACACACACGCAGTCACTTATACCCCAGGGGCCAGGTGTGATTGGTGGGTCGGGGGGAGGGGCTAGGTGTCATTGGTGGGTCGGGGGGAGGGGCTAGGTGTCATTGGTGGGTGGGGGGAGGGGCTAGGTGTCATTGGTGGGTGGGGGGGAGGGGCTAGGTGTCATTGGTGGGTGGAGGGAGGGGCTAGGTGTCATTGGTGGGGAGATGGGTACAGCGTTAACAACAAATCTTGTCCAGACGGACCATACGCGCGCCCACAGCCTGAACGACTACAATGGACAATATCCATCATAGTGCTTGAATGCAAATCGGAACTTGTGTAGCCAGTGCGTTACATGTGGAGGGAGGGATTACAGGGGCTGCATAGAACAACATCAGGGATATATATATATATAAATTGTTATTGATGAATATGACTCTTAAACAACTGTAGCTACGTACAATGTGAATTGTCGCACGCAATGCAAAACAACTGCGTTTGCAATGGCGACAGAGGCAATTGCCGCAGCGTCGTCCGTCTTCAAACAGTGGCCAAGGACCACTGACCCTTGTGTCGCGAATCTCGCGTCCCGCTATCGTTCCTCGTGGCTTTGTCGCGGTGATTAATTGGACGCCGGTGAGTGAGATGATGACCGGTCGAGAGCCATGGCAGTGTCATTCGCGAGTGACTTACAGCATGGGAGGGAGGGGGGGGGGCATTGATGTGCAGTACGGTAAGTAAAAAAATATATGATGGTCTTCTTGGTTCTTTCGGTAAAGTCACGTAGAATTGAAATAATAAAATAATAAAAATAAAACATAATAAAATAATTCTCACGACGTCTCGGCCACAACGCAAGAGCCAGAGTCTCTGACAGAGTCTCTGTCTCCCCGACAGACCTGTTCTCTACCTGAGGACGGCTGCTTGCGTTGTGGCCGAAACGTCGTGAGAATGATTTTATTATGTTTCATTTTTATTATTTTATTACTTCAATTCTACGTGACTTTACCGAAAGAACCAAGAAGATGAATCCCTGCAGTCACGAAAGCCTTAAATCGAAATATATGATGGGTTTGATGCAGGTCACGTGTGGACGTGTGGACGTGTGGACAAGGTGTTTGTGCGGAGGTGGTACCTGCGGGAGATGTTGAGGACCGCCTAGGAACCACACAGTCAGCATCATCTACGTTAACAGATTAGGCACCATCATCATTGGAATCTTCATCAGCAGCATCGTAATGTGATCGCCGTATTATCATCATCATCTGCATAAATATAATCATCGTTGTTGGAATTTTCATCAGCATCGTAATCTGACCGCCGTATTCTCATCATCATCTGAAGAGTTATAATCATCACCGTTGGAATCTCCATCAGCATCAAAATGTGATCGCCGTATTATCATCAACATCTGCATAAATATAATCATCATTGTTGGAATCTCCATCAGCATCATAATCTGATCGCCGTATTCTCATCAATCATCATCATCACAATCACCTGATTGGAATCAGCATCATAATCTCATCGCCTTATCATCATCGCGTCTGTGCGCCCAGGGGAAGCATCACACAATGAGTCTCGTTCCTTTTATTCATGAAAATCCTGCGAAATATTTGCGGAGAATGCGTGAGGCAGTGGGGGGCGGGGGGAGGGCAGGATACTCGTAAAACTAATTGGCGTTGTGTTTACGTGACAAACCCATTACTAATTGTCTGTGTCGGGTGGTGTAGGGTTTATACTCGACGCGATCTAACCCAACAAACATTTATTGTGATTCATATTGGTTCGCGAAAGCCTCCTACGTGTTCAACTCCTGAATGGTACTGTATGCATAATTCCAATTAAGTCATTTGGGGTGACACATTTGGAGGCGAAGCCTCTGTGCGTGACCGCCTCTCCGTGCGGCGCCCAGACCCTCTCTAATAAGAATGCCGGAGCATAAAACATCCCAGATTGGACGGAATCAACCCATTAGAGGCGGCACAGAAACACTTTTGGAGCAGAATTACCGAGGACCCACCACCAAGCTAACGTTTGGACGACATCTGGGGAGCACAATACACACGCGCGCGTGTGTGTGTTGTGAAGATAACATTGGTCAAAAAAAAATATTCTGGCCTGGACTTTTGCAGCTGTTTTAGACTAATTTCAGGGTGCTGATTCCAAATCTGATCTCAGATTTGCTCTATCACATTTCATTTTTATGCTATCGGTATACCCCATTTTCATTGATTTTACCCGAAATTAACTCTGTCACTTATGATTGCAAGTTGTTGCGAGTCAGTGACTGCTTTAGTGTTAAAATATGGTGCTGTATTTTTAGGATAGTGTGTTTATAATATAATTTTATCTAGATATCCACATTTATTTGATATTTTTCTTCTGAAGTATTTATTGAAAATGCAATATTTGATATCTCAAAAACCTGATGTGATGGACAAAAACTGATGCCAGATTTGGAATCAGCACCCCAAAATTACATTTAAACCGTTGGAATACCTTCTGCTCGCAAAAGTGTGTTGACCAGTATTGGATCTACACCACTGTGCCTTAGCACATTATCGCGTGCATACTTAGTCTATCTGAGCTTTTTTTCCTCTTTCTTTCTTCTCGAAAGCTACAACGGTTTGCGATTGCCAACTTGAATTATTATTGTTGTTATCATTATGCAGGTACATGTGGTTTTTGTTGTTGGTGTTGTTGTTGTTGTCAGGAATGAAAATATACTTAAACGTTAAGTTATCAACGGCGATGCAGCTATAACGACGATACGCTGCACAACAGCCACGTGATTAACGGGAAACTTGAGCTGGCTACAAGAGAGAGAGATTGAAATCTAAAGATGAGATGGGAGAAATTCAGAGCGGTGGGGGTGGGAGGGGTAGTGACACGGAAGTCACGTGGTTGACGGGAGGCTTGTGCTGCTGTAAATTCACTCAACACGTGTCGGCTTTCGCGACCAATAATGTTATGATCCACGATTTTTTTTTCGTCAGATGGCCGTGTGATTAAAAGCTGTGCGTGTCGTACACTCTCCTCCACCCGACGTCACGTGAACGAACGCACGAATGAACGAACAATGGCCAATTATTTTACTGCGACCAACAGCGCCAGTGGAGTGTTGGCGAGCAGTTATTAAAGGATCGATCTTGTTTGTTGATTTAAAAAAATGGGTTTTTTTGCCAGGTAAGGCCCACTGAGCTATGTAGCTCTTTTTCAGAAGCGATCTGGCCACAAATGATAGCTTAACGAAGTGGATTATCATCATCACGTGGGAATTCATCGCAGCCAAATACTC
This sequence comes from Lethenteron reissneri, assembly GCF_015708825.2. Classification (NCBI taxonomy): domain Eukaryota; kingdom Metazoa; phylum Chordata; class Hyperoartia; order Petromyzontiformes; family Petromyzontidae; genus Lethenteron; species Lethenteron reissneri. The sequence continues at coordinate 9,048,084 of NC_083791.1, forward strand.
TAAATGCGTGACGTTGAGTCTAAATATAGACGGGGAAAAGCGGAAGACCCGAAGAAAAATCCACGCGACCACGAGGAGAGAGATGCACGCAAACTGCAAATATCCTGCAGATGACAGGGACGGGATAAAACCCACGACTTTCTGTATACCAGGCGAGGTAGTTAACATCTCCTAACCACCGTGATGATGATGAGAGAGAGAGACACGCAAACTTCAAATATACAGCAGGCGTCAGGGACGGGATCGAACCCACGACCTCCTTGCCTACCAGGCGAGGGAGTTGACATTTAGCCACCGTGATGATGGTAAGAGAGAGAGAGAGACACGCAAACTTCAAATATACAGCAGGTGTCAGGGTCGGGATCGAACCCACGACCTCCTGCCGACCAGGCGAGGTAGTTAACATCTCCTAGCCACCGTGATGATGGTACGAGAGAGAGAGACACGCAAACTCCAAATATACAGCAGGCGTCAGGGTCGGGATCGAACCCACGACCTTCTGCCGACCAGGCGAGGAAGTTAACATCTCCTAGCCACCGTGGCGCCCTGTGGTACCCGTCACCATGAAATCGAAGTCAGGGATGCTGGGTTTTGTCGAGCGCATAGCACTCGTCATCCCTTTGTTGAATACATAAATACCCTTATAATACAGGGTCCTTTAAAAAATATTTTTTTAACACTTCTGAGAATTTGCAACAAAACCACAAGAAATGTTTGTGCCTCCGGGCTCTGGAGACCACCTGGAGAAGATTCCAAGCACGTGTTGACAATGATGGCGAAACAAATGGGGAGACCCTTTGACTTTTTGAAGCGATTAACGTTACATTTGTTATCGTGTTACATTGTGGCATTATCCGTTCTTTTCCCATTAGAAACGAGAGTCCTGTATAAGCGTTAAACATTTTTTTGAAGCCCCCTGTAATTATTGTCATCAAATAGTAATACATTCATGGCAAGTAATGTTAATCATAATTAACACAATCATCATCTAATAAGCATGCATGCGGACGGCTATGGCAAGTGTTGTTAACCAACAGACATCACAAGTCTACCAAACACCACCAAAGACAAAGATCCCCCGTATATCCTTAACAGACTGTTGGGGCAAGTGCTGTTTCGAGGGTGGGGTAAGCCAACACCACGCCCGGCCGCCTTTGTCTCCCCAGTGGCGATGTTGACACACCGCACGAGGTACTCACTTGAGGCTGAGTCGACGTAGGGGAGGCCCATGACCGGTTCAGATAATCATCACCGGTGTTGGCCGTGGTTGGCCCTGTGCGGGAAACGAACTCGGGTCGCCAGGTTCGTAGCGCAGCGAGCTACCCGCTACACCAGCAGCAGCAGCAGCCAGATATCCACAACCTCTCCAATCCCTTCTTGCTCAGACCTCCCCCTCTCCTCCCCCAACCCTCCTCCCTCCTCCCCCCCCTCCACCCCACCCCCCATGACACCGCCGTATCTCGCCTTGTCGCTGAATCGATAAGAGAAACAAGAAGCAGCGTAAATCACTCGTGTCACGCGCCACATTTCACAGCGGGGTTTCATCTCACCACCACCACCACCACCCCCACCAACCACCACCACCACCACCCACCACCACTTTGCATCCCACCAACCCCTCCCCCTCCAATCCCCCCTCCCCCGCCTCTCCCCCCCAAAGTGAACGACGAAGACCCCCCTCCCTCCCCGATCTCTGTTTGGAAGTGACGCATCGGCCGCTTGTGCCATCTCGCGCAGACAAGAGCCCTTCTTCATCCAGCAGTGGGTTGATCGTGGCTAACATTTGAAATCATGATTTGTGTACGTACGTATGTGTCTGTTTGTCTTTGCACGTGCGTGGGTGTGTGCTGGTGGAGCGGTGGTGAAGTGGTTAGCGCTACGAACCTGGCGAGCCGGGTTCGATTCCCGCTCACTGTCAACACCGGTGACGATTATCTGAACCTGGTCCTGGGCCTCCCCTAGGTCGACTCGACCTCAAATGAGTACCTGGTGCGATGTGTAAAAACACCGCCACTGGGGAGACAAAGGCGGCCGGGCGTGCTACTGGACACCCACCCCCTCGTGTGCCGTGCCGGCCTTCATAGGTGATCGCTAACAGCACTTGACCCCCAACAGCATGTTAAGGCTACACGGGGGATCTGTATCGTTATCTCTATATGTGTGTCAGTGTGTCCGTGTGTGTGTGTCCTCTTGTTTGTGCGGCTAGGTTGACCGCACAGAGTGATTGCAGCTTCAGACGTAAGCGGCCTCCATCTGAAAGGCGGTCGAGAGGGCTTGGCAATTTACCTATTGAAGTCCCCATTCAATGGGCATTCTTTTCTTTTTCTAAAAGAAATGCGATACTCATTTTCGTCCCCCTGATTACTATGATTAGTATTATTACTTGTTATCATTGTTCATTTAGAGCCCACGGGATTGACGGCCGGCGGTGTTCCGTACGTGCGTGAGTGCGTCTGGCAAAAATTCAACCCACCACGTGCTCACCCCTAGGGTCGCAGCGCATCGCGACCTCCTGCGAGCAGTGCCAGAGGCATAATCAGAATCATTACTTCTACTGTAAGGAGGAATCCGATGAGCTGTAAAGCTCTGTTGTTTTTTGTTACAGATGTGCGCTTAGGGGCGGGTCAGAATGTCACAACAACAAGCAAAAAAACCACGATCAGAGTGCCAAGTATAAGAAAGGTAAACACATCACTTATTAGAATGAGAAGAGGTTTTCTCCTTTTTTCTATCAACAAAACAGCTGTGTTAAGAGGTTAAAACACCAAACTGAAACCTTTTACAAGGCATCATGTCTGCATTCACCACAATACTTGTGGTCAGAATGCAAAAAAAACACTCTGATAATATATGCATTGTCTTTGAAACTGATTGGTCCGCACCAGAGACAGCTTTCTTTTGAGCCTAGTCTCAAAACGGTGTTAGACCAGAGGACACCAAAGGCGTACAGCACTTATTGAAAATAAAAAAAAATTATACAAATAAAACAAAACACATGTTTTTGTGCTTTCGCTACGTTGTCCCCACCTGAAGAAGGACGCTTGTGTTGCGCCCGAAATGTCGTGATTTTATGTATTTGTTTCCATTTTTGTAATTTTAATTTTATATTTTTTTACCTACGTGACTTTACCGAAAAAAACAAAGAGTATGGATCCTTGCAGTCACGAAAACTTCAAATCTAGAAGTTCAACATTCGTGCATATACACACACACAGAGGAGATGTATGGATGTGACAGTGACAGAGATAACGGAGATGCAGGGAGGAGATGGTGTCAGATGGCAATCGAGGTAGCAGGCGATGGCAGGAGCAGACGATGATGATTCGGTGTTTCCCCTTCAAGGTTAATCCGAAAAATGGGAAAGCCCTCAGCCTAGCCGTGACATTTTCCCGACCGCCAGGGAAAAATATAAAATCTTACGGCACGGGCTATTGCGTAACGCCACAATCGTTCGCTACATTTAAAAATGATTGTGCAGTTGTAAGTGATCTGAGTATTCTTAAAATATGGGTGGGGATGGGGTGGGAAATGCGTCCTTTAAAATCAGATTCATTTTCTCTTCATTAGATCCAAAACCTATACTGTCCAGCAGCAGGGAGGAGACAGCAGCAGTAGCAACAGCAGCAGTAGCAGCAGTAGGGGCAGCAGTAACAGCAACAGTAGGGGCAGCAGCAGTAGCAGCAGTAGTAGTAGCAGCAGCAGTAGCAGCAGTAGTAGCAGTAACAGCAACAGTAGAGGCAGCAGTAGTAACAGTAGTAGGGGCAGCAGTAGTAGCAGTAACAGCAACCGTAGGGGTAGCAGCAGCAGTAGCAGCAGTAGTAGTAGTAGCAGTAGTAGCAGCAGCAGTAGCAGCAGCAGTAGTAGCAGCAGTAGCAGCAGCAGCAGTAGTAGCAGCAACAGTAGTAGCAGCAGTAGTAGGGGCAGCAGTAGCAGCAGTAGCAGTAGGGGCAGCAGTAGCAGCAGTAGTAGCAGCAGTAGCAGCAGTAGTAGGGGCAGCAATAGTAGCAGCAGTAGCAGCAGTAGAAGCAGCAGTAGGAGCAATAGCAGCAGTAGCAGCAGTAGTAAGGGCAGCAGTAGTAGCAGCAGAACCAGCAGTAGGAGCAGCAGGAGTAGCATCAGTAGCAGCAGTAGCAGCAGCAGAAGCAGCAATAGTAGCAGCAGTAGCAGCGGTAGCAGCAGTAGTAGCAGCAGCAGTAGCAGCGGTAGGAGCAGTAGTAGCAGCAGCAGTACGAGCTCCACATTGATATCTAGCTCTATAAGAGCTTTATAGCTTATCGGATTCATCCAGTGCAAATACATATACTGATATTCCGTACAACATCATCGCTGCTGCCATCGTCACACGCGAGAACACCAGGCATTATATCAACATACACAGTTATGATGATGTATGTATGTTGAGCTTCTTTCGTACCGTACGTGGACAACTGGAGAACGGGGAAAGGACAACAAAGATAATCACAAAAACTATTTTAAAGAAATTAGTTTTGAATCTAGATGATGTAAAAGTGCATGGCTCCGGTGACTTCCTCGTATCGGAAGGAAGAGCGTTCCACACGGCCGCAGAAGCGACATCTGTGCGTATGAGTTATACAATTCTCAGAGGATGTTTTTTAAATCCTTTATATTAAGTTCGCTTGCTTGCTTGCGTGCTTGCTTGCTTGCTTACGACCGTGCAAATCTTTCGGTCGTTTTTAACCCACTTCCCGTGATCCAATCGAGCTGACATTTTCCACACAGACTCGTTGTGCGTGACAATTAATTTTCGTGAATTTTTTTTCTCCAAAATTTTACACTGTTTAGGGAATTTTTTTAAAATATTTAATTACCAATTGCTTAATGCTGGCAGACAATCATCTGACCCATAGGTGGCAGCCATCTCAAGCCAGAGGACGAGAGGACTCTAGCCGCCACGCATATAAAGGATTTAGAGTGAAAAACTTTGTTTTTACGGGTTAATATTTTTTGCATGTTCACCGAAAGTACGTGCGGTTAATGCAGACTTGATTCCTTTTAAAAGATACCTCTTTGATGTTTGAACATATGAACACCTGTTTCATTGCCAGAAAGCGTAAAAGCTATTCTTAATTTTCATTATGTGTGCATGAGTGTGTGCCGTGCCGCCCGTCATAGGTGCTGCTCGCTAAACAGAACATACCGAACAAACTATACGGGGGACCTTGATCTTCGTGTGGACGTGTATGTGTGTTGAACGTCGTTCGCATCGTACGTAAGCCAACCGTGCTAATCGGAGGCGCGGTGGAACGACATCAAACTAAACCCAATAAAGCAGTAAAATCTACAATATGAGACCTCCTTTACCAGTGGCAAAATATAGCAATAGGGTTTTACCCTTTGACATGATCCCTTGTATAAAGGTGTCAGTTTTTGTACCAGTTGAAAGGGTAAAAACCTATTACTACAGTAAAATCTAGACTGTTTAAAACCTAGATGATTTAAAAGCGGCATATCTCCCGGTGGCTTTCTGATATCGGAAGGGAGGAACGTTCCAGACGGCCGCAGAAGTAGCGCACCTGAAAGCGCTGCGCGACGCGGTTGCATTTCAGACACTCCGCGCGTACGAATATGGGAGGCCCTGAACTCGTTTTTCTATCACGGCGATCACAGACCCGCCAATCAATCAATCGATAATTGCGACTGGCATCCCTCCCCCTTAGGCGAATGATTGTTAACGACCCTCCCTCGCCTCCCTCCCTTCCCTCCCCCGCCTCCCTCCCCCGCCTCTCTCCCTCCCCCGTCCCATCCCTCCCTCCATCGCCTCCCTCGCCTACCTCGCCCCTCCCTCCCTTAGCTCCCTTCCTCCCCCATCCCCTCCCTCCCCTCCCCCTCCCTCCCCTCCCTCCCTCCCCTCCCTCCCTCCCCTCCCTCCCTTGCCCCCCCTCCCTCCCTTGCGTCGCTCCTCCGCCCTCCGTTGTTGTTGGAGGGCGACTGTCTCCAACTGCCCAGTAGCGTGCTTCACGAGCCTCCTCCACTGAGGCCGATCTTGACACCGCTGGTACCAGTCATCGGCAAGTCCACTCAGCTCCACGTCCTCCTGTACCACATCACTCCATCTCTTTTCCAGCCCGTGCCGCGCCCGTCTAGCCCCCTCGATCCGGCCGAACAAAAGCTGTTTAGGCATGCGGTGGCTGGGCATGCGGGCTACATGACCCAGCCAACGCAGCCTTGCCTGCCGGAGGAGCTCACTGATGGGACTTTGCCCAGATCTTTCAAGGATTTGTGAGCTCCTCACACAATCCAGCCTGGTTAAACCCAGGATGGATCGTAGGCAGGCCAGCCTAAATGTTTCCAACCGGCGAAGATGCTCCACCAGGGGGGTCCACGTCTCGCAAGCGTAGAGAAGGGAGGGAATGACCGTGGCCGAGAAGACCTGAAGCTTCGTGCGGAGCGACAGACCAGGTAGCTTCCACACAGCGTTACGCAACCAATGAAAAGATATTGCCGCTCGACTGATTCGGAGTGAGACCTCTGCTGATAAACTGGAGCTGGTCAAAAGCACACTGCCCAGGTATGGGAAACTCTCCACTCTCTCCACAACTGCCCCATCACCAATTGGGAGTTGTGGGGGTGGAGTGTCCGATGGTACAAAATACCCAGGCAGGTGCTTAGTTTTGGTGGGGCTGATGGTAAGGCCCCATCTCTTAGTGGCACGCTCCAGTCTCAGCAGCAGCGTCTCCAACTCCTCTTCTGAATGAGCAGCTATTACCAAATCATCGGCATACATAACGTGGTTGACCAATAGGGAGCCATCCCTTGATCGTACCCGGGCGTCGATTAGCCTCCCATTATATCTGTACCAAATGGAAATTCCCCCGGTACAGCTATTGAAGGCTTCATGAACTACGCGGTCAAAATAGATGTTACATAATGTGGGAGCCAGAGGACATCCCTGTCGCACCCCAAGGTGTACAGGGAAAGGCTCCGACTCCCGGCCACGTAGTTTTACCCGGGCCCGCTCACCATCATGAAGGCCCTTAATGATCGTGAGCAGAGGGTCAGGGACTCCGAAAGCACGAAGAACAACCCAGAGCCCAGTCGTACTGATGGTATCATAGGCCTTGACCAGGTCAATAAAGCAGAGATGTAGGTCTTTTTGGAATTCCCTACACCTCTGCTGTAGCAGACGGACAGAAAATATGGCATCTGTGCAGGACCGCCCTTTCCTGAAACCGCACACATACACACACACATACACACATACACACACACATACAACAACAACCGCCATTCGCCACTAAGTGGCGGTGACGTCACCACGATGCTTGTGCCAGGCCAAGTGCACCTTGAGGCCACGTGAAGTGTCGAACGCCCGCTGGCAGGAGGTCACGGGGCAGACCCAGATGCCACGGGTCGACTGACCGAGATGACCGAGATGACTGGCTGATGCACCACCTGTGCCCCCTACTGTGCCTTCTCGACAGACCTGTTCTCCACCTGAGGATGGCTGCTTGCGTTGTGGCCGAAACGTCGTGAGAATTATTTTATTATGTTTTTTTATTTATTACTTTATTATTTCCATTCTACGTGACTTTACCGAAAGAACCAAGAAGATGAATCCCTGCAGTCACGAAAGCTTTAAATCGAAATGTAACCCCTTACTAGTTGGCTGTGTCGGGTGGTGGTGGGTTTTGACGACACATTGATAGCGGATGCGAGGAACGGGAAGGTGCAAACGGTTGGGGCGGGCGACCGAGAGAGCGGGAGGGAACACGCGGAGAGAGAACGGGTCCGAGGAGGGATCTGGAGCAAATAAGATGAACGGAGCGACGTAGCGAGAGTGGGGAGATGGGGCGAGATGGAAGGAGAGGGTGCGAGGTTGATCATCATAGAGAGATGCAGAGACGTGGTGCTGGTGGTGGGGGGTGATGGAGGGAGATGGGGGGAGACGGTGGAAGCTGTAAGGAGAGAGAGGGAGGGAGAGACGGTGAGTGGGAGGTGGAGATGGAGGGAGAGAGACGGTACGAGGTTGATCATCATAGAGAGATGCAGAGACGTGGTGGGGGGTGATGGAGGGAGACTGGGGGAGATGGGGGCAGAGAGAGGGAGGGGGGAGACGGTGAGTGGGAGGTGGAGATGGAGGGAGAGAGAGCTGGCGGGAGATGGGGGGAGAGCGCGCGCTGCGGATTTGGAGGCGCACGTGGTCCCGGCGCGGCCAATGAGAGCCGCCATAGAGGAGCGAGAGAGAGGAACTCTGCGCCTCGTGCATAGCGGGGGAGGAGTGGGGGGCGGGGGGGAGGAGGTGTGGGGGGAGGGGGGAGGAGGTGTGGGGGGAGGGGGGAGGAGGAGTGGGGGGGAGGGGGGGAAGAGTGGGGGGAGGGGGGAAGAGTGGGGGGGAGGGGGGAAGAGGTGGGGGGAGGGGAGAAGAGTGGGGGGAGGGGAGAAGAGTGGGGGGAGGGGAGGAGGGGGGAGTGGGGCGTAATGAAGGATGGAGGAAGGGAGAGGAGAGGGAGAAGGGGAGAGCGAGAGAGCGAGCGAGAGGTGGGGGTTTACATAAAGCAAAGTAAAAAAATGATGAACGAAGCAAAGTGCCGAATACACCGAGCATCTTCTTGTTTCCACTGATCGTAAGAAAAGAAAAAGAGGAGCGAGCAAGCTGCCGCCCTCGTCGCGATAGGACGGTGGATGAGGGCAGAGCGTTCACGAAGACTCGTCATAGAACTCCCACGCTCTCTCTCTCTCACGGACAACGCTACCCCCCCCTCCTACTCTGCCCCCCACCACCACCACCAGCTCACGTTTCTACGATTCTCAAGTCACCATTCGACGTCGTTAATGCTTCCCCCCACTCCCCCATCATCATCGTCGTCGTGGTTTGCACGTCGTGCAAGACGCTCGCAATCCGATGGTGTCGAACCGCCCATCGCAGACTCTCCCTCTGCCCCAAGCCGTTCGCGCACCCCACGCTCCTCCCGCCCGATGCATTCCCGCTCGTGTGTGCGCGTGTGTTTGTGTGTTTTGTTTTACATCTCAGTGTTTGTCTTCGGCTGCATGTCGCCTTCTCCAACCCCCCCCCCCCCGTGTCCTCTCTCTCTGCTTTACCGCTCTCGTCTCCCGCACCCCCCCCACCACCACTACCCCCCCCCCACCTCCAACTCCCCCCCCCCCCCCCACTCTCCACTTCTCTCTCCCACCATCTAACTCCATCCATCTCGCTCTGCTCCACTCTCTCTCGTGTACTCCCCTCCCCCATGTCCCTCCCTCTTCCCCATCTCCCTCCCTCTCCCCCATCTCCCTCCCTCTCCCCCATCTCCCTCCCTCTCCCCCATCTCCCTCCCTCTCCCCCATCTCCCTACCTCTCCCCCATCTCCCTCCCTCTCCCCCATCCCCCTACCTCTCCCCCATCTCCCTCCCTCTCCCCCATCCCCCTACCTCTCCCCCATCTCCCTCCCTCTCCCCCATCCCCCTACCTCTCCTCCATATCCCTACCTCTCCCCCATCTCCCTCCCTCTCCCCCATCTCCCTCCCTCTCCCCCATCTCCCTCCCTCTCCCCCATCTCCCTACCTCTCCCCCATCTCCCTCCCTCTCCCCCATCTCCCTCCCTCTCCTCCATCCCCCTACCTCTCCTCCATCTCCCTACCTCTCCCCCCATCTCCCTCCCTCTCCCCCATCTCCCTACCTCTCCCCCATCTCCCTCCTTCTCCCCCATCCCCCTACCTCTCCTCCATCTCCCTACCTCTCCCCCCATCTCCCTCCCTCTCCCCCATCTCCCTCCCTCTCCCCCATCTCCCCCCCCCCCCTCTCCCTCATCTACCTCTCGCTCCCTCTCTCCCATGTCTCTCCTCTCTCTCCCACCCCCACCATCTCTCCCCCATCTCTCTCCCACCCTCTCCCCCATCTCTCTCTCCCACCCCCACCATCTCTCCCCCATCTCTCTCCCACCCTCTCCCCCATCTCTCTCTCCCACCCCCACCATCTCTCCCCCATCTCTCTCCCACCCTCTCCCCCATCTCTCTCTCCCACCCCCACCATCTCTCCCCCATCTCTCTCCCACCCTCTCCCCATCTCTCTCTCCCACCCCCACCATCTCTCCCCCATCTCTCTCCCACCCTCTCCCCATCTCTCTCTCCCACCCCCACCATCTCTCCTCTCCCCCATCTCTCTCCCACCCTCTCCCCATCTCTCTCTCCCACCCCCACCATCTCTCGCCCCATCTCTCTCCCACCCTCTCCCCATCTCTCCTCTCCACCCCCACCATCTCTCCCCCATCTCTCTCCCACCCTCTCCCCATCTCTCTCTCCCACCCCACCATCTCTCCCCCATCTCTCTCCCACCCTCTCCCCATCTCTCTCTCCCACCCCCACCATCTCTCCCCCATCTCTCTCCCACCCTCTCCCCATCTCTCTCTCCCACCCCCACCATCTCTCCCCCATCTCTCTCCCACCCTCTCCCCATCTCTCTCCTCCCACCCCCACCATCTCGCCCCCATCTCTCTCCCACCCTCGTCCCCATCTCTCTCTCCCACCCCCACCATCTCTCCCCCATCTCTCTCCACCCTCTCCCCATCTCTCTCTCACTATCTCCCACCCCCACCATCTCTCCCCCATCTCTCTCCACCCTCTCCCCATCTCCTCTCTCCCACCCCCACCATCTCTCCCCCATCTCTCTTCCCACCCTCTCCCCATCTCTCTCTCCCACCCCCACCATCTCTCCCCCATCTCTCTCCCACCCTCTCCCCATCTCTCTCTCCCACCCCCACCATCTCTCCCCCATCTCTCTCTCCCCACCCCCACCATCTCTCCCCCATCTCTCTCCCACCCCTCTCCCCCATCTCTCTCTCCCCACCCCCACCATCTCTCCCCCATCTCTCTCCCACCCTCTCCCCATCTCTCTCTCCCACCCCCACCATCTCTCCCCCATCTCTCTCTCCCACCCTCTCCCCATCTCTCTCTCCCACCCCCACCATCTCTCCCCCATCTCTCTCTCCCACCCTCCTCCCCATCTCTCTCTCCCACCCCCACCATCTCTCCCCCATCTCTCTCCCACCCTCTCCCCCATCTCTCTCTCCCACCCCCACCATCTCTCCCCCCATCTCTCTCCCACCCTCTCCCCATCTCTCTCTCCCACCCCCACCATCTCCCCCCCCCCTCTCCCTCATCTACCTCTCGCTCCCTCTCCCCATGTCTCTCCTCTCTCTCCCACCCCCACCATCTCTCCCCCATCTCTCTCCCACCCTCTCCCCCTTCTCTCTCTCCCACCCCCACCATCTCTCCCCCATCTCTCTCCCACCCTCTCCCCATCTCTCTCTCCCACCCCCACCATCTCTCCCCCATCTCTCTCCCACCCTCTCCCCCATCTCTCTCTCCCACCCCCACCATCTCTCCCCCATCTCTCTCCCACCCTCTCCCCCATCTCTCTCTCCCACCCCCACCATCTCTCCCCCATCTCTCTCCCACCCTCTCCCCCATCTCTCTCTCCCACCCCCACCATCTCTCCCCCATCTCTCTCCCACCCTCTCCCCATCTCTCTCTCCCACCCCCACCATCTCCCCCCCCCCTCTCCCTCATCTACCTCTCGCTCCCTCTCCCCATGTCTCTCCTCTCTCTCCCACCCCCACCATCTCTCCCCATCTCTCTCCCACCCTCTCCCCATCTCTCTCTCCCACCCCCACCATCTCTCCCCCATCTCTCTCCCACCCTCTCCCCATCTCTCTCTCCCACCCCCACCATCTCTCCCCCATCTCTCTCCCACCCTCTCCCCATCTCTCTCTCCCACCCCCACCATCTCTCCCCCATCTCTCTCCCACCCTCTCCCCCATCTCTCTCTCCCACCCCCACCATCTCTCCCCCATCTCTCTCCCACCCTCTCCCCATCTCTCTCTCCCACCCCCACCATCTCTCCCCCATCTCTCTCCCACCCTCTCCCCATCTCTCTCTCCCACCCCCACCATCTCTCCCCCATCTCTCTCCCACCCTCTCCCCATCTCTCTCTCCCACCCCCACCATCTCTCGCTCTTTCTCCCCCCCCCCCGTCCCTCCCTCTCTCTCTATCTCCCCTCTCGCTCTCTCTCGCTCGCCGCTCTCCATCCCGCGGTCACCACACACAGTCGGTACCCTCTCTCCTGCTCACTCGGCTAAGATTCTGGTAGTCGCCTAGAGCTTACGTAACACACATCTCTCGCCAGCAGCACCACCATCAGCATCATCATCAGCAGCAGTATCGGCAGCATCATCATCAGCAGAAGCGTCGGCCCCCTCTCTAATCCTTTCCCACCACAAGCGTCACCATCGCCGTCATTAACTGCAACAACAACAGCAGCGGCAGCAGCAGCAGCATCGGGCGATCAGTAGCCACGGAGATAATACTCACGCCATAAGACTGACTGATAATACAATAGCCACAACCGCGTCCACCGCAACCACACTCATCCGCAGTCACCGCTCGCTCGCTCGCTCCAGCGATATCGACGGACGCCAACCAAAAACACAACCTGGATGGTGAAATCTCCGATAGCGCAGTCCAAGTGCGAAGATCAGACACAGCCAAGGCTGCAGCAGCAACAGCAACAGAATCATCGTCATCAGTAGCAGCGTCATAAACAGCTGCTGCTCCTGCTGCAGCGCAAACGACAGCATCATCGTCAACAGCACCATCATTCATCATCATCCTCAGCGGCGTCGGTAGCGCGCAACGCTAGCGGTAGCAGCAGCATCATCAACATCATCATCAATATCATCAGCAGCAGCAGCGTCAACATCATCAGCAGCAGCGTCAACATCATCAGCAGCAGCAGCGTCAACATCATCAGCAGCAGCAGCGTCAACATCATCATCAGCAGCATTATCAACATCATCATCATCAGCAGCATCATCAGCTGATCGTTGAGCTGCCAAGAAGGTGCATCGAGATGGATACGAGTTACCTGGTGTGCGGAGTGGCGTTCGTCTTCCTGCTGTTCTTCCAAGGTGAGTGCCACCTCGGGATGACAAGTGTACACACAAAGACAAAGATCCCCCGTATAGCCTGAACAGACTGTAGGGGCAAGTGCTGTTAGCGAGCACCTATGAAGGCCGGAACGGTACACGAGGGGGTGCGTGGCCAGCACCACGCCCGACCGCCTTTGTCTCCCTAGTGGCGATGTATACACACCGCACCAGGTACTCGTTTAAGGCTGAGTCGACCTAGGGGAGGCCCAGGACCGGTTCAGATAATCGTCACTGGTGTTAGCCGTGAGCGGGAATCGAACCCGGGTCGCCAGGTTCATAGCGCAGCGCGCTAACCGCTACACTGCCGCTCCCCAAGTGTACACACACGTACACACACACACACACGTGTGTGTGTGTACGTGTGCGTGTGTACGTGTGTGACCTGTACACGCATGAGTGTGTGTGTCTGTGTGTACGTGAGTCTTTGTCTATTCGCGGTCGTCATCTCAGTGAGTCAACCCATGGCACCTGAAGGGTCTGTCCCGTGACCTCCTGCTAGCAGCGAGCCACTTCACGTGGCCTCGAAGTGCACCTAGCATGGCACAAGCGCTGTGATGACGTCACCGCCGCTCAGTGTCGAATGGCGGTTGTTGTTGTTGTTGTGTGCGGAGTCTATCGGAGCGTCCTGCGCTACGAACCCGGTGACACGAGTTCGATTCTTGCTTGCTATGAATATCTTATTATCTGAACCGGTCCCGGGCCTTACATAGGTCGACTCGGCCTCAAATGAGTACCTGGTGCGGTGAGAAAAAAATATCGTCACTGGGGAGACAAAGGTGGTCGGGCGTGGTGATGGCCACCCACCCCCTCGTGTGCCGTTCCGTCCTTCATAGGTGCTCGCGAACAGCACTTGCCCCAACAGTTTGTTAAGGCTATACGGGGGATCTTTGTCTTTGCTTTTGGATATACATTATCGTGTGTGATGCAATGCATTGGATATATACATACACGTGTGTGTGTGATACAATGCATTGGATATACATACACGATGTATGTGTGATACAATGCATTGGATATACATACACGTGTGTGTGTGTGATGCAATGCATTGGATATACATACACGATGTATGTGTGATGCAATGCATTGGATATACATACACGTGTGTGTGTGATGCAA